>NC_086327.1:139898635-140038635 GCF_036172605.1 Pelobates fuscus
TGCATACAGCATTCACATACTGCCAACAGCATACACACCGCATTCACATACTGCCAACAGCATACACACAGCATTCACATACTGCCAACAGCATACACACAGCATTCACATACTGCCAACAGCATGCATACAGCATTCACATACTGCCAACAGCATACACACCGCATTCACATACTGCCAACAGCATACACACAGCATTCACATACTGCCAACAGCATACGCACAGCATTCACACACTGCCAACAGCATGCATACAGCATTCACACACGGCCAACAGCATGTATACAGCATTCACATATTGCCAATAGCATATGCACAGCATTTACACACTGCCAACAGCATGTATACAGCATTCACACACTGCCAACAGCATGCGCACAGAATTTACACACTGCCAACAGCATGCACACAGCATTCACACTGCCAACAACATTAAAATACTGCCAATTGCTGACATCATGCACACAGCATTCACACAATGCCAACAGAATATACATAGCATTTACACACTGCTGAAATTTACTAATTGGGCTAATTGCACATTTTACATAAAACTCTGCCACCCATAGGTCATGGAATATAAATATCAATGAGAAAGCTGTCTATTCTTCGGGTTATTTTTAAAATCTTGACCCATTACATCTTGCCTCCGACCACCAGACCTCTCCTTATTAATAATAATAATAATAATAATAATAACAAGGCCTCCACATTTTAAAACTAGATTCTGCCAGCTATCTGATCTGTGCATGTATGTATGTTCTGTGAATTTATGTGTGCAAAGGCGAGTGGGTGAGTTCCTGTATGCATATTTAGGTACACACTTATGAGGGTCTCTATGAAGCTGTGGGTATGCATGCACGTGAGTACTTGTGGATATGTCAGTGTATGGGTGGGTCTCACAGTGTGGAAAAACATTGTATCTAAATACCCATCATTGAAAATGCCCCCACCATCACCACCACCCTGCTGAAATTCACAGGGATATACAAATGTAAATAGGGAATGTCACACTTCTTGTGTTGACAGTCTGTCTTTATCTCACTCCAATAATCTCAATATTATAAAGAAATATATATTTACTATAGAGTCTCTCTGCTTTTCCATGAGAGAACCTGCATTTTCACAGTTAATTCTTTACTTTGTGCGTCTATTTCAAATGCATTCTTTTTATATAGGGAAGGTAGAGAATAAATGAAAGGGGTAATTTAATTTTATAATTAAAGTAGTTGTTTTTCTTTTGTTTCTTATTTGAAATTAGATCAAGAACCAGCATTGTTTTGGTGTATCTCTGTATAAACAGCAGCTCTGGGCTTATTCACTAATGTCTAACTGAATTCTCAGGAATTTGTATTTGATTTACAGCAATATTATAATGACATAAAAGCCAAATTTCAATATCTAGTCTGGAATGTTCTATCTCCGCTATAGTGACAGCTCAGCTACTTCATCCTTCATTTTGTAATTCAATATTTAGTGACTAAATGGCTGAGGGTTCCAGGTTCTCATATTATATTCCTACATTTATTACACTGTTCAGTTTGTCGACTACAAAAATTGAAATTTGCTGGTTTATTCATTATACAGGAATCTAAGTTGGACAATTTGTGTAAATCTGTTAAGATCTCTGTAACTCGCTGTAATCACGCCTGGCTATGGTAGCTTATATACCGCAGTTTGGATAAAATAATAATAATACAATAATAATAGTGTAATAATAATAATATGATAATAAAATAATAATAATGCATTAATAATAATGTAATACTAATTATATAATATTAAAATAATATAATGATGATAATAATAATGATAATAATAATAATATTATAATAATTTTCTACAATTCAGGTTTAGTGAGTTACAGTGAGGGAGGGATATTTACTAAAGGTCGAATTTCACATTTAAGGCCAAAGTAGCCGAACTGTAAAAATGGAGTTTTCACGTTAATGAATAACCATGGAAACTGTACTACTGTTTGATTGGCTGCCTTGCTGTCTGAATCGCAAGCTGATTGGTTAATTCGTTTAAAGACCGACATGCTGATTGGCTAAGTATGAGATGGGCTGATTGGCTGCCTTGCCGTCTGACAAGCAAGTTGATACGCTGATTGGCTAATTTACTGTTTGAACGATGAGCTGATTGGCTGTCTGTGGAACAAGCTGATTGGCTGTCTGTGTGACGGACTGTTTTGCTGATTGGCTGGATCTGATCTCGAACACTGCGCTCTAGTCTGCTGACCGAGTCATGTGACCTTGGCTCCTTGCTCTACGGCTGCTGCACGTTCTGACGTTTTTGCGACTGTTGCCGTACAGCAGATACTTCTTGACTCACTTCCGGGTAATGTGACAGAAAGTGATAGAGTTCAGTCAGAGGAAACAGCGCGAGACCAGAGTGAGTGAGACCTGAGTGAGTGGGGGTGTGTGTGAGTGAGACCTGAGTGAGTGGGACCTTAGTGAGTGGGGCGGGGAGTGAGTGGGGGGGGGGAGTGAGTGAGACCTGAGTGAGTGGGGGGGGAGTGAGTGAGACCTGAGTGAGTAGGGGGAGTGAGATCTGAGTGAGTGGGGGGGGGGAGTGAGTGAGACCTGAGTGAGTGGGGGGGGAGTGAGTGAGACCTGAGTGAGTGAGGGGGGGAGTGAGTGAGACCTGAGTGAGTGGGACCCGAGTGAGTGGGGGGGGGAGTGAGTGAGACCTGAGTGAGTGAGTGGGACAGTGAGTGAGACCTGAGTGAGTGAGTGGGACAGTGAGTGAGACCTGAGTGAGTGAGTGGGACCTGAGGGAGTGAGCCCAGAGTGAGTGGGACCTGAGGGAGTGGGACCTGAGGGAGCCCAGAGTGAGTGAGACCAGAGTGAGTGAGCCCTGAGTGAGACCAGAGTGAGTGAGCCCTGAGTGAGACCATAGTGAGTGAGACCATAGTGAGTGGGACCAGTGGGAGTGAGACCTGAGTGAGGTGGGGTGGGAGTGATAACCGGGTTGCAGTGAGTGGGAGTGAGACTGAGTGCAGGGATGGGGGGGAGTGAGGCTGAGTGCAGGGGGGGGGGGGAGTGAGGCTGAGTGCAGGGGGGGGGGAGTGAGGCTGAGTGCAGGGGGGGGGAGTGAGGCTGAGTGCAGGGGGGGGGGGAGTGAGGCTGAATGCCAGGGGGGGGGAGTGAGGCTGAGTGCCAGGGGGGGGGGGGAGTGAGGCTGAGTGCCAGGGGGGGAGGGGGGGGTGAGGCTGAGTGCCGGGGGGGGGGGGGAGTGAGGCTGAGTGCCGGGGGGGGGGGGGGGGAGTGAGGCTGAGTGCCGGGGGGGGGGGGAGTGAGGCTGAGTGCAGGGGGGGGGGAGTGAGGCTGAGTGCCGGGGGGGGGGGGGAGTGAGGCTGAGTGCCCAGGGGGGGGGGAGTGAGGCTGAGTGCCGGGGGGGGGGGGGAGTGAGGCTGAGTGCAGGGGGGGGGAGTGAGGCTGAGTGCAGGGGGGGGAGTGAGGCTGAGTGCAGGGGGGGGGGAGTGAGGCTGAGTGCAGGGGGGGGGGAGTGAGGCTGAGTGCAGGGGGGGGAGTGAGGCTGAGTGCAGGGGGGGGGGGAGTGAGGCTGAGTGCAGGGGGGGGAGTGAGGCTGAGTGCAGGGGGGGGAGTGAGGCTGAGTGCAGGGGGGGGAGTGAGGCTGAGTGCAGGGGGGGGGGAGTGAGGCTGAGTGCAGGGGGGGGAGTGAGGCTGAGTGCAGGGGGGGGGGAGTGAGGCTGAGTGCAGGGGGGGGAGTGAGGCTGAGTGCAGGGGGGGGGAGTGAGGCTGAGTGCAGGGGGGGGGAGTGAGGCTGAGTGCAGGGGGGGGAGTGAGGCTGAGTGCAGGGGGGGGGAGTGAGGCTGAGTGCAGGGGGGGGGGTGAGGCTGAGTGCAGGGGGGGGGGTGAGGCTGAGTGCAGGGGGGGGGAGTGAGGCTGAGTGCAGGGGGGGGGGGGCTGGGCTGGGTGTTGCTTACTCTTTATTTAGGGATCATGTGAGAACATGTTTGCTTGGTTTTACTGTGCTTCACTGTGTTTGAAAACTGTTTTCATTTTTTTTTTTTTTTTATAGGAAATTTGTGCAGAACAAAGTGAAAGAATGGATTTAAGATAACGAAGTGACAGAGTGCTTTGGCTGGCCTTTATTCCATGATATGTAACCTCTGCGCTTGTCCCTACACATTTTAATGTAACTGGAATCTTGGTCATTTGCACATTGAGCAAAATCCTACCCCAAAATAATATGCATTTTAATATGTCCACAATAACTACCTACCTAAATTTTAGGAAATGCGTTCCTGCCTCTGATGGAGTTGACAACTGAACTTGTGTTCTGAGTTTTTCTGGAATACATATTTTGAGAGAACCTTCTAAACGCCTGTAATTAACCATCCAAATGTGGCTTCAGCAGAGGATTAAATATTTTCCAGGACTTCTCTCAAGCAGCTGGGCACGACGCATTCTTGCTGTCTTGGGGTTCCTGCTAATTGTATACTGGTATTTCTCCTCTGGATCCATATATAGATCCCTATGGTATTCAGGACAGCCAAGAGGGGCCTCTGGAACTTGTTTGCAGGTGTACACCAAGCAATGGAGAACACTGGCAGAGAGAGGCGATCTGGTAATGGCATCTTTTCCTGGAGAAGAGACAAAACTACAAGGCCCTACAATGGTCGGCAATGGATTTATCCTTGTTGATATTGGCAAAAACAATCTTTGGGTGTCTTCGATGACCGTACCATTTCACTTAACTGAGTATTCTCCTGTGACCTCTATTAAAAGCTCAGGGGCATTTACAGAAGTTCATGCTACTGCAGTCATACTAAAAGAGGGGTTGATCCGCACTATTCGATGTCTTCAACTGGATTCATCAGACTCTGCTCGTGATTGTATCACTGTTCGCGAGGACCACTTTGCTCATCGCAAAAGGTCTCATATTTATGTTCAGCGAATCCACATCTCAAATCCAAGTGACAGAGTCACCGCTTTTGACATCACTACCCAGAAACCACTAAATGGAGTTAAATTCTCCACCAGTGTAGAGAAAGTCCATGACAGACAATTACTGCTTTCCTCTGGCAGAGTGTCAGTTGAAGATGGAAAAAATGTCCTTGTTGTGGTTGCTTCCAAAAAACTTGTTAGCAGAGTTCAAGTCAGCCCAAAATCTGAATTTGATGAGACGGCCGTGTCTGTTGTTTACACGTCTGAGCCGATTGACTCTGGGAAGGTGGACGACACATTCAGTAAGCTCCGAGAATCTGCCAAGAAAGATTTGCTGGAGGTTATGCTAATGAGAACAGAAGATTTACTTCTTGAGCATCAACAGATTTGGTCTGATTTGTTTGTATCAGGTAATTTAAACATGTATAATCTATAACATTTTGTGTTTAACATGTCCAATGTAATGTGAAAATATTTAGAGTATTTTCACAATGCTGACCCTGAGGAATTAATTTCAGCAGGAATGTTTTTTACTATAGCTTTGCTGATCATGTTGTTATGGTGACATACACGATTATTGGTGTTTATCTAAATGCATCTATTAACATTTCCATCTGTTATGTATGTGTATATGCATATTTATATATACGCATACACAGCTTTAATCAAAATTATTCAAACCCTATTAAAAATCAGGTTTATTGTCAAAATTTGCAGACTTTCAGCTGTTTGCAATAAACAAATCAAACAAAAGGAGGATTTGAGGGCTGGATTAACCCATTTCTAAACATAGCAGTTTCTCTGAAACTGCTATGTTTATAAAAAAAAATGGGTTAACCCTAGCTGGACCTGGCACCCAGACCACTTCATTAAGCTGAATTGGTCTGGGTGCCTAGAGTGGTCCTTTAAGGGGTTAATAATTCACTTTTTTATTGTTGTTGTAAGAGTAAACTGCTTTTGAGGCTGCAATTACTATTTCCTCTGCATTTCCACAAGTACGTGTGTTTTGTAGTAAATATATTTGTGGTATATACATGCTCAACAAATCTACTGAACAGGCACTGTATTCATCATATTACTGTATCAACCCAGTGTACACTGGATCCTTTTTTTTTTATATATATATATATATCATCATGATAAATTATGTTGTGGGAGAAAGAATACTGATTTCTCTTTGGATGTTGTTCTGAGCTGTTTAAAGGCCCACTATAATGTCAGAAAAGCAAACTCGTTTTCCTGGCACTATAGGGTTATTAGGCCCCTCCTTCCGCTGGGCTGAAGGGGTTAAAACCTCTTCAGCCACTTACCTTAATCCAACGCCGGGCTCCTTCAGCACTGGTGACATCACCTCCTCTTCTGACGCCAGCTCCCGAGTGGAGCCGAATACGCGCGCATTCCAGTCGCCCATAGGAAAGCATTATGCAATGCTTTCCTATGGAAGTTCTGTGTGCTCAATGCAATTTTTTTTTTTTTTTTTTCTTCTCCATTGAGCGTCGCGGAAGGGCTTCTAGCGACTGTCAGGAAGACAGCCACTAGAGGCCAGATTAACTCTGCAATGTAGACATAGCAGTTTCTCTGAAACTGCTATGTTTACAGCTGCAGGGTTAAAACCTGGGGGATCTGGCACCCAGACCACTTCATTGAGCTGAAGTGGTCTGGGTGGCTATAGTGGACCTTTTAAGTCTTTTTATTACACCCATATACTATTGTGATGTACAGTATATACTCGAGTATAAGATGAGTTCTTCGGCACATTTTTTGTGCTGAAAAAGCACCACTCGTCTTATACTCGAGTCAGTGTCTGTATTATGGCAACTTACATTGCCATAATACAGACCAGGACCGCCGGGCTCATTACAAGCCCGGCGGTCCTGTTGGGGGCTGGGAGCAAGCTGTTACTTACCTTTGAAGCAGCTCCGGTCAGCTCCCTTCACCTCCATTCAGCTCCACTGTAAGCCTCGCAAGAGCCGCGGCCATCAGAAAGTTGCCACTGGTTACCGCGGCACACAGACTGCGAGATTTACACTGGAGCTGAACGGCACGGAGGAGAAGGGAGCTGAACGGAGCTGCTGTATAGGTAAGTAACAGCTTGCTCCCAGTCCCCCTCTTGCACAGCCCATCCACTGGACCACTAGGAAATAATAATATAGCCCCCCTCCCTGGCCATGTATCAAGCAAGGAGGGGGGACGAAAAAAATTAAAAATGTAAATAATATTTTTAAAAAATTAAATGTAATATTAAAATAATAATAAAAATGCCCTCCCCCCACCAAGGTTACACACTCTGCATCACATACACAAACATACTCTGCATTTATATACACACACTGCATTCATTATATACACACACGACACAAACACACACACTCTGCATTCATTATATACACACTCTGTAAATAAATATTCAATGAATATAATTTTTTTTAGGATCTAATTTTATTTAGAAATTTACCAGTAGCTGCTGCATTTTCCACCCTAGGCTTATACTCGAGTCAATACGTTTTTACAGTTTTTTTGGGGTAAAATTAGGGGCCTCAACTTATACTCTGGTCAACTTATACACTAGTATATACGGTATATTAAATTCTGGTACCAATTTCCATGTAGTGTTCAAACTGCAGAGTGTATGTGTTGCCTTTGAGTGATTATTTATAGTTATCGAATGATTGGTTGGGTCATAATTTGGAGGAATATTATTAAGGTCTTCTCTCCAAAGAGATCCTATGTTTGCAGCTTATTGCATTATTTTTGATATAGAGATTTCTGTAGCTGTATTTCCAGATACTGGATATTTTTTTGAGTGAACCAGTCAATGGCTGTTTGTAAAATGGACCCTGGTAACCGTGATCTAGGGAAAGGATAATTTAAACAAGCTTTTTCCAGTCCAGTCTGGTAGGTTTTGACTAGCAGGGTTCAGAAAGCTATTGAAATCCATGTTTACTAAAAACATAAATCCTTATTTTGCCACTATAGTCACTAGAACAACTACAGCTCATTGTATTTGTTCTGGTGAGTATAATCATTACCGTCAGGCTTTTTGCTGTACACACTGTTTGTTTCAGAGAGAATGCAGTGTTAACATTACAGTCTAGTGATACCTCCACTGGCCACTCCTCAGATGGCTACTAGAGGTGCTTCCTGGGGCAGTGCTGCACAGTGTGACTGACATTCAGTGTCTCCACCCTCTGCATGCAGACACTGAACTTTCTTCATAGAGATGCATTGATTCAAAGTGAGGAGATGCTGATTAACCCGGCCAGTGTTTGACCTTGCCCCCATCCTGGGATCTCAGCCAATTATCAATTCTGCTGATGTCGGCAAAGAGGTGGATAGGAGACAGGGCTGGAAAAGGAAAGTGTTTTTTTGTTTGTTTTTTTAACCCTATCTTAGGGGCAAGCCACATAAATGGTGTTTTTAACATAATTCCGTCATGAATATATGTTTGTGTTTCTGACCCTATACTGTTCTTTTAAACTGAAAAAAGGTGTAAATGTGCGTCACTTGATCATTAGTATTTGTGTAAAGAAATGTATACTTTTTTATTACTTGTATCTTTAACACAGTGGAGAAATGGGTCAGTGTGCCTTCCCCTATATTTTAATTGTTCTCTCTCCTGTCCATTCTTTAGGGATTGAAATGAAAAAGATTAAGGATTTTCATACTCCATCGAGCAACACAATCAATATTACTCTCTACTATGTGCTGTCCTGTTCTCCAGCACCCATGGTGGATCCACTTCTAAACAATGAAGAGCGGGATAAGATGGAAGCCACGCTGAATTATGCAGACCATTGTTTTACTGGACATGCTACCATGCATGCAGAGAACTTGTGGCCTAGCCATTTGAGCAGCATTGCCCAACTGGTGCAGCTCTTTGACTTGTGGAAATTGACGTTACAGAAACGAGGGTGCAAAAGCCTTGTGTTAGCTGGTGCACATGGACTCATGCAAGGCATGATGCTGAGCTTCGGAGGCCTGCAGTTCACAGAAAACCACCTGCAGTTCCAGTCCGATCCACATGTCCTTCACAACAGCTACTCTCTACGCGGAATCCATTATAACAAAGACCTTATCAACCTAGCTGTCAAACTGGATCAGGATGAGAAGCCTTATCTCCACGTGTCTGTAAAGTTCCAAGACAAGCTGGTGAAACTCTATGCTTGTGAAGCTGGCTGTTTACATGAGCCTGTGGAACTGACCTCCGAAATCAGAGGACACACCTTCCCAGTACTGGTAACCCAGCCGCTCACACCTCTGCTGTATATCTCCACTGACTTGACGCATTTGCAGGATTTGCAACACACTCTTCACTTGAAAGAAATCTTGGCCCATGAAGAACACATGGCCAAACAATATCCAGGGCTGCCCTTTTTGTTTTGGTTTAGCGTGGCCTCTCTGATCACACTCTTCCACTTGTTTTTGTTTAAACTAATCTACAATGAGTACTGCGGCCCTGGTGCCAAGCCACTTTTCAGGAGTAAGGTATAACATGCTATAGTTTTGGCTTTGCACTCCCTGTAACTGAACTCTTAGAGTTGGCTTCTCCTAGTGTTCGGTGCCAATGATGAAATAGTGCACCAACCTTGTTTGGTGTGTGCATGTGGTGGTGGGTTTTCAGTTTCCACAGAATATAAGCATTGAGAATGATCTGAATAGACTCAGACTTCTTGCTGCGGCTTTCCATGTTCAGGAATAAAGTTGGCAAGATCTGTTTTTAAGACCTTTGATCTCAAACACTTTTTAAAGGCGACTTTTTGATGAGCTTGAGAAGCTGTTAATGTGGGTAATTTAAAAAAAAAATATATATTTTTTTGGTCTAAGGAACAATGCAGTTGCACTGCTTAGTGTTCTCTAGCTTTACCTCTACCTAAAGGGCTATGCCTGGTGTACATTGAGTACCATCATAGAAATTTAGTTCTGCAAGCAGCTCTTACCTGTAGTCATTACCCGATGTAGATAGACCAACAAAAATGAAATTCTTTTGCTGACGCTGCAGTAATGAGTGGAACTCCATTCAATATGACACTTCTGGGGTAAATCGTTATAATTGGAACAATCCTTTAGAATGTTACATTTGATTCTGTGATGATTGATCCATTTGTATCAGTTTTACACCAGCTGTGCTATTTATGACTAGACCTGGCTGGAAGAAGAAGAGAAAATCTGGAATTTTAAAAATGCTGTATTCTGGGAATAAAATACAGCTGGTGTTTTAAACATATTTTTATTTTTTTTCTTAGCTTTTCTGAAATGTCTTTCTGTCCTTTTTTCATGACCTAATGTGTTTGGCCCAGCTGTTGACACTTAGATTAGCAGTAAGTAAGCCAGGTATATCAGCAATTTGATTGGTGTAGGATCGGGGGAGTATACACAAATAGACTCCAATTCAGCAAGGCAATGATGGCCTTTGGATAGCTGTGATGTCATTCTGTCACGTTTATTGTTAAACACTTTAACCCCTTAAGGACACATGACATGTGTGACATGTCATGATTCCCTTTTATTTCAGAAGTTTGGTCCTTAAGGGGTTAAATACCAGCTCACTATATTTCCACACGTTTTTCATTAAAATTAAATTGGCGGTCCTTTTTCTGAAACTGGCTTTATTTCCTGATGGTAAATATATAAATATAACAAATGTATGTGACTGGGAACAAGAGATTAATAGTCTTCATCTCTGCCTCTTGTCATATCTTTCAATCAACAACCCTTGACTATTCCAGCAGTGGGATAATGCTGTTTACGTACAGACTTACTCTGCTTTTCTGTGGAAACTTTTGGTTTTGCAAAAACACCTTTTAATCAATCTCTATCTTTCCTTGAATGTATCGTTGGTTATGTCAGCATGTTACTGCGCCCAGTTAAAAATCAATGCGTTTCTTAGCAGGAAGCCATGTTGAGGTATTTTCTATTAAAGAGTATTGATTTGCTTTCTCACTAGGAAGATAACGAGCTGCCCTCTAATAAAACAAAATACACCTTGTGATAGGTGAGTAAGACAAAGTGAGGCCCAGGTAAGCATTACAGGTAAAACCAGTGTGTAAAGTAGATGCTATTTGTACACAAACTCTAGTTGTTGGTTATACTACTCTCAGAGAGCTACATTCTTGCACATTGTCTGAGCTGACATTATTTATGCTGTTGGTTTAAGGAACACGCTGAACACCATAACTATTACAGCTTGAATGGTTTGACTTCGACTGCTCCCTCGTCTACACTACCACAGAGCCAGATGTTCCTAAGCAGGAGCCATGCAGTACTGAGAGCTGAGCCATGCAGTACTGAGAGCGATCAGCTCACTTTCTGTCAATGTGGCGCTCAAAGCACTATAACTTTAAGCCACGACAGCTGCCGGTATTGATTTTGTTGCCAAAAGGCTATTAACAATGCATTAACCTCCCCTCACGTATTGCCTTTCTTCAGCTGCTTAGGAGGTAACACCACATTTACATTACAGTTTTTGCAGCATTGTCATCAAATTAGGCAGATCACATCTCTGTTTGTGTGCACCACCCAATTTACATACACTTGGGCTAATTCATAAGCAACATGAACTGGTTTTCTCATACCTGTTAAACCGGGTATCATTCCCAGTGATGATTTTAAATGTTCTGAGCACAATTAGTTACGTCTGTTTATCTCACAGAATCTGTGCTCTTCCCTCCTGTAACACTCAGAGGGATAGAACATTATGTTGTTCCTGTGAAAATGATTAATTTATCTTCATTCTGTAATTCTTTCTTTTATTGATGCAGTATTTGCTTCTTTTTTTTTGATAATTGTTATAGTAAACTGTAACAAGTGCTTTATATTTACATTGTTTCCAACTGCACTGCCAGAGCTATAGGGTATACGCCTCTGTGCTGGAGACCTGCATTAGGAGTAAAAACCATTGGTCTGTTTTTAGATCACACTCCCAATCTGTGGCTTGCAGAGAATCAAGTGAATTGTAGGGGGGAAACATGCTAGATTGACCTGATCTACATACACTGTAAATGGTTTTAACTGACAAGTGGGCAAGCAATGTGTTTTTAAAGGGCAACTTTCACTTCTATGGAATTTACAACATTGAGTAAAACCATTAAAATTGCCTGTGACTTGTGTTAATGTGTTAACCTTTTTATTCATGGGGTGCTCCATGTTTTTTTTTTTTTTTATGTATATCATATATTTACCAAATCCTACCATAATCCAGTTCAGACAAGGGAAACAGGGCAAGAAATGCAATGAGCTGGAGAACTAAAAACAATGTTTCATTTAATTTTACTGACTGGCAGGTCCTTTGCACCGGGTCAGCTTCTGGCAATAATTGACAGGGATCCAAGGTGGAAGCACCCAGTTTCAGTATAGAGTTTAAATACAGCAGTGTAGATTACAGATGACCATAAATTATATTATCTATAAATTCACAAATTTCCCACCGCATTGAATCTTAAATAACAAAGCATTTCATTGATTAAACAGGAGAATGAGTGTCGGGCTGAGAATTGATATAACCTGGTCTGAGACTTCATCGTGAAGCAGGAATATTGTGAATCCGCTGCAGCTGGATGTATCTTATTGCACTTGTCATGGAGATCTGCAGCCAGAGATGGGATAGTTTTTAGAAGTCATTTGAGCAGTGCTGTGACTAATAGTATATTTTATTAAAACACTTCTTGCCATTTAGCTCACAATGTAATACTTGTTTTGGTGGGGGTTTTTCTGAGTGAAGATAAAAAAAAAAAAAAAAAAATGTAAACTTCTTTTTCCGATTTTAATTTATTTTGTGAATAGCTGTAAATATTATGGCAATAAGATTGTCCTCTATAATAATAATTTGATTTGGGTTATTTCCCTGCCTGTACTTGTAAACGCCAGGAATCTTTTATCTGGTTCATGTTGTTCATTTATTTAGCTTGGCAGTGTTTGGTTTTGATTTTTCCTGTATTCTGTTGGGTAAAGAGTGGTTTGGTTTAGATTATTTCATTTTTATTAATTAAATCTGACCATTTTAAATCCTGTTCATCCTTGTTGTTTTTCTTAATTTTCTTTAAATACACCTGGAATACAAACACATTATGGTGGCAATTTTATAATGTCAGATTTCATGTATGTGTTAAAGGACAACAGTTAGTCTCTATGGTTTTCCATGCTTCTGTGCAGAATGTAAAGCCAGGAATACCTGAGAGACAGTCTGACCCAAGGTGCATGTATATGGCCGAAGGATCTTATACTAAAGGTAGTGATGGATCCACTGGCGTACATACAGGGGTCGCAGCTGCAACTGGGCCTGGCCCACCAGCGCCGCTTACTGATGCCGGAATGACGTCATATTCCGGCTCCAGCATCAGTGCGGTGCGCGCGAGGGAGCTGGGCAGAGAGCACTCAGGGTAGAATGCTCCCTCGCCGTCTGCAGGACCGGACGCCGGGCAGCCCCACTGGACCCCAGGGAATCCCCTCGGCACTTCCAAAGGTAGGGAGGCTGGGGGATTAAATTTAAAAAATGAGTGTGTGTGTCTTAATTTTTGTGTGTGTGTCTTACTGAGTGTGTTGTGTGTGTCTACTAGTGTGTCAGGGAGTGTGTTAGTTTTTGTGTGTTACTGTGTTTGTTACTGTGTGTGTCTGTTAGTGAGTATGTGTCTGCTAATGAGGGTCAGTGTGAGTGTGTTAGTTTGTGTGTGTCTGTTTGGTGTATGTCTGTCAGTGAGTGTGTGTCTGTTAGCTTGTGTGTATGCGTCTGTTCGTGAGAGTGTGTGTGGTTAAAACCCCTTCAGCGCCCGGCTCTCTTGGCGCTGGGGATCTCTCCGCCCCCATCCGCCTCTTAGCTCTGAATGCGCAAACTGCCTATAGGAAAGCATTACTCAATGGGCCCACGGATCAGTTTTCGCACCGGGGCCCCATGATCATGTGTATGCTACTGGATGGATCTACCTGATGTTTCTGAGTTTTTAATTTTTTTTTTTATATATATTTTATCTATTTCCTTTGAAAACCTGATAGAAGAATTATTATATTTAAAATAAATGTGCACATCTTACTATATGACAGTCAACTTGGAGAAACCAGGAGGGGCGCTGCAGTGGTTGCACATGAGGTCCCATTATCTCCAGATTCCAAGGAAGACCTCCCATAATGCTTAATGAATCAATGCATCTCTATGAGGAAAATTCAGCGTTCCCAGGCAGAGCGTGGGGACGCTGAACGGCAGTGCTGCTTACTGTGCACCACTGACCCAGGAAGCACCTCCAGTGGCCATCTAAGACAGTGTTTACATGAAAATGCCTGAAGGGAGCCATTATGTTTACCAGAACAACTCCATTAAGCTGTATACTATACATTAAGCTATATACTATACATTAAGCTGTATACTATACATTAAGCTGTATACTGTACATTAAGCTGTATACTGTACATTAAGCTGTATACTGTACATTAAGCTGTATACTGTACATTTAGCTGTATACGATACATTAAGCTGTATACTATACATTAAGCTGTATACTATACATTAAGCTGTATACTATACATTTAGCTGTATACTGTACATTTAGCTGTATACGATACATTAAGCTGTATACTGTACATTTAGCTGTATATTATACATTAAGCTGCATACTGTACATTTAGCTGCATACTGTACATTTAGCTGCATACTGTACATTTAGCTGTATACTGTACATTAAGCTGTATACTGTACATTTAGCTGTATACTGTACATTAAGCAGCATACTGTACATTAAGCTGTATATTCGCTGTATGCCGTACATTAAGCTGTAAACTGTATATTAAGCTGTATATACTGTACATTTAGCTGTAGTTGTTCTGGTGACTATAGTGACCATTTAAACATATCCTACCAGTTCTCAATTGTTTAAAAGGAGCTGGCCTTTACAGAGAAGTGACCGTTCCTTTGTCTAAGTAAATCATTTTATTTATACTGGGGAGAATAAAGTGTTGAGGCAAGTGTGCTAACTACTGCGTTTTGGATCTGGAGAGCGCACTTGGGCATTGAGCAGAGAAATGGCGTACACTTGTACATGTACTTGGCATTTTCTCAGAATCTATCTGCAGTCTGTGGAGGATAAAAAGAAAAGGGGGGGGCGGAGCCTGACCGACGAACAGGGCAGACGTGCTCTGGACGAGCTCCCAAACACCAAGCACTAAAACGAGCATGAAACGGGATACTAAGTGCTCACCCTCCCACAAGGTGACCCACTGGACTGGGGAGACCGGCCCGGACCCGGAGACACCAAACTCGATGTCCAGGGTAACCGGGCACCGCATCGGCAGATCGGGGCCTACCGTGGGAGGCGGCGGAGAAAGGCGTCCGCTTTCCCGCCGGACGCACGCAGCTAACAGCGAACCAGGTGAGCTGCCTTCCCCCCCCCCTATGGACTGGTGGGGGATATCCCGGTCCCCGCCAACCGGTGCACCCCGAGCCCGGCATAAGAAGAAGGGAGACCAACCAAGCGAGACATGGCCCAGATGGCAACCCAGCAAAGGCCCAGACCAATAGACTCAAACGTCCATCCGCCAAAGCAGAGCTTGGAGCAGTTTGACAAAATCTGCAAAAGCTTCTGGACGACACTCTGCTCCAAGGGAATGACATACAGCCAAGCGGTGAGAGCGGTAGCAAGGCTGATCCGCCCAGACACCCGGCGCCGTCACTACGACCCCTGGCCGCAAGCCCTCGGAACGATCTCCAGGCCTCTCAGAGACAAGAGACCGATAAACCGGGAAATGGCACCAGGAGGCTCAGATATTAACACTCACGCACGCTGGAGCCTAGAGCAAGCCACATGCGCAAGCAACCCACAGGACCAAGGCCTCAGGCACCAGCATGGCGCACCTATGCCCCGTGGGATTACAGCCTCCAGCCGGGTCACAACACAAGACCACACTACACAGCCTACGGACAAAGCCAGTTTCCAATGCGGAGACGCCATCAAGGTGATACCTGGTGGGGTAACGGCTTTGCCGCTGACAGGGGTTGGCTGAACTTTCCTTAGGGACTGCCATATGACTAACCACCCTACCCGACGACCAGATGAACAATCGATATGTACCACGCATTGACTTTTATCTTTATAATTTACAGTATGATTTTGCTTTTTCATCTCTCACTATTTGTGTTCAAATGTGTGTAGTCTAAGCAACCTGTTAATGTTTTAATGTTTAACTTTTACACCACAACTGAAGCGTGGTTATACTAATTACAATTATGGCACAACTTCTATGACCTTTCGGTAGACACTACTATAACTAACCGACACGAGCATGATAGGTATAGGCCTTAATACTATAACTCAGGATGCCATACTAACAAGTACCAACGAGGTCAGTGCCGTTACCCGTGTTATGCCTGCAACTATTGTGAAACCTGTGTTTTACTCACCCATGTGTCACTAGCGTTGGGGGGGCAAAAATGGTACGTTTTATTCACAACTGTTTTGTTTTTCTTCCCATTGATTTTATACTGAACATGTTTGCACAAAGATTAGTTTCTAATTGATTTGTGACACTTTTTTCATATATTGCCCCCTAATGTTCCTGTAATACGGCATGAAGAGCTCAATAGATGGGACGATCCAACAGAGACCATTAGAAGCATGGTACACAATAGAAGTATATTTATATTATTGACTTCATAAGGATTAAAGACATGACCCTGGCAGGTATGAAAACCAGCAGCCGTGAGATTTAACTGCTTAAGGACAAGTGATGGTTTCTGCCATTATCACTGTCTGATCTTTAATAATTTTTATCTAAAACAATGTTTCCCCCAATTAACTGCACAACCTTCGATAGCTACCATAATCAATAAGCAGTGGCTTGTATGGGTGCATAAAGTCTTTAGTGACCAGTCTGATGACAAAAAGAAATTATTTGTACTTAAAGGTTCCCACTAAGCTCAAACCACTTCCTCTTATTTAACTTGTTATAGTGCCAAGACTCTGGCCCTGCATTCTTTCTTTTTGACAGTGTTGCGTTCTGGAGATACATATATATATTCTTTTCTGAATGCAGGTTTGTCCCCCTCAGTTGTCACTCAGCCAGCTTGAATACTCTGTTCCAGCCTGACAATGTCAGTTTTGTGCAATGTTTGCATCTGGTGTTGGCACACACAGTGTGCTAATCCCAGGCCCCTTGGACAGGCTACCCATGTCTGGATGAGTAAACAAATAGCTCATGTTGCTTGGCTCTACAGTAGTTATACTCTCGAACTGACTGATTTAAAAAAAAAAAAAAAAAAAATCAAAAAACAAAAGGAATGTGTTTTACTTCTGCAGAGCTCACAAAATCAAACCAAACACAAGCAGTTATTGGGTAATGTACGTCCTATCGATGTGAGCACAAGACATTGAGTGCCACTGCTGCATCACATCTATCATGCTCAGTGAGATTTTGGCTGAGACTGTTGGGAGTTAACATATACATCAGATGTAACGGGAACAGATGTAACGGGACTTCATGTGATTTTTAACTCCAAACAACCTCATCCAACGGTTGGCTGAGCCTGATAAGAATATTAGTCAACAAAGCTTTATCTAGCATGTCACAATTTTAATGGACACACAAGAAAAATATCTGTAAAAATGGTACCAATACATCCCCAAAATAGTACATTTAATGAAACCGCCCATCTCCATGAGAACTGGAGATTTGTCCTCTATGCTTCTCTGTGAGACAATGCCCTACACCACAGATTGGCAACTTTGGTACTCCAGATATTGTGGACTACATCGCCTCTGATTGTTGTGGTAGCTTTTCTTCTTTTAAATATAGTCTCCTCTTTTACTGTGTTGATTCCCTTTATGAAACATTTAAATACATAAAGGGAATCAACACAGTAAAGGAGGAGACCATATTTAAAAGAAGAAAAACTACCACAACAAGAGGACATCGTCTTAAATTAGAGGGGCAAAGGTTTAAATATAATATCAGGAAGTATTACTTTACTGAGAGGGTAGTGGATGTCACTGAATAACTCTGTTTAAGACTGAATGTAATCCGTTAAAAGTCTGGTCTGATGATTTATTATAATAAAAAGCCATTGGAGACGATTCTTCAGAAGAGCTTTTGTGAGAACTGCCATTCTGTGACCTTATTGGGTGAAGACCGAGGCCTGGGCGGCGTGGGAGAAATGTTGAATAAAATCACGTTTTTAATGCGATCGTAGGGCACTTGGTCATTAAAGAGCCACTCCAGGATTAAAGTGATTCTATAATGTAACTGTCATGTTTTCAGTTTTTTAATTCACTTTTAGCGCAATATTTCCATTTTAAAATCCTGAATTAAGAGAACAATCCTGAGTGTGTGCATTGATAATGCCAGCTTATTAGCCATTTAAATTCCTGGGGATGATCGCATCTACTTCAAAGACACTGGGTGCTTGGTGTTAGTGTGGAGGCTTAGCTGGGCAGATATAGTCCATTCTCTACAGCTCTCTATTCCGATCACTTGTATCATGTCTGCTGATCGGAGGAGTGAGTTTGTGCCTTCTGTAGCCCCTTCATCGTCCTCGCTAAAGAGTAAGATTAATCTCATACACAGTAAGATGTCTAATAAGGGCAAAATACAATCTTCGCTAGAAGACTATGGAAGCGTTTGTGAAAACTGCAGGTAAGCAACAAAAATATATATTAATTCATTTAGTAAGTTACACGTTGGTTTCATTAATTTTCATACCACCATAGATTTAATGTGGGATTTTTTTTTTAATTGATTAGCATTCATGGTTTATTTCTCTTTATACACAAATGAGCTATTTTAAACAAATATTGCAATGTAGGGTTTGTTCACTAAACATTGAATTGCAACATTTGGTGAAAAACGCTGATTTTGAAACATTCTTCAACCGGGCTCTGGTCGCTCGTTATTTTAGCCTAAATCTTTTATTTCCATTTTAATTCACCGCAATTTGGTGTTTAGTGAAGCAGTATTTGCCTTTTCCATATTAAGGTTTGTCACATAAATACAGAGACAACACAGAAATATCACTGTTTCCAATTGGACAGTTATTGATCATTAAAAAAAAACTAAAAATCGTTTAGAATTCCAGCTTCATGAATTTCCCCTGTTTCCATTGATTGGGTAGAATTCATTACAATGTATTTTCATGGAGCATTTTCAGCTTACATTTATAATTGATAACATTTCATTAAAATAACGTCTGCTTTTTTATTTAATTTAAATGACTAACATTTTCAAAGCTTTTTTCAATAGCATAATAAGATTTTAAAACATTATTCACAGATTTGATACCAGAGTAGTGAGCAATAGAGTAAAAATGAGTATTATTGTTATGTATATAGTTTTCAGTACATTGATTGGCCAATTTCACACCATTTGTCCAAATCGGTTTTCCCGAAATTATTGCATGGCCGAAATTTGTCTGAACCGAAAGGCAAAATAGACGAAACACAGATGACATTTTGTGTCAGAATTACAGAACTGAAAATACTGAAGACTTAGAAAAAATGTCCAATTTGACTATTGTAGGAGGAAATATTTCAAATTCACGTTTAATTTGTTCGTGCCATCTGAAAAGCATTTGTGCACAAGTCTTGAAGAAACTAACACAAATCCTAAGTTTTGGAAATAAGCTATCATGCCTTAAGAACAATATTAAAATTCGGTGTCAACAAGTGGCACTGATTTACGTAACCTGTAGTTCAAAACAAAAAAAAAAATTAGTTTGTAATTGAATTAAAGGGACACTAAAGTCACCCAGACCACTTCAGCTCAATGAAGTGGTCTGGGTGCCAGGTCCCTCTAGGGTTAACCCTGCCTGATGTAAACATAGCAGTTTCAGAGTCTTCAGGACAGCCATTAGAGGCGCATCTGTGACGCTGGAGGCACTTAATGCCTCCATCACGCAGAGCGTCCATAGGAAAGCATTGGAAAATGCTTTCCTATGGACATTTTGCGCGCGCGGCACTGCCGCGCATGCACATTCCGCTCCGCTGACGTCGGCGGGGGAGGAGAGGTAAGGGAGCCCGGCGGTGGAAGAAGGTGAGTAACTGAATGGGGTTTTAACCCCTTCAGCCCCACGGGAGGGGGACCCTGAGGGTACTATAGTGTCAGGAAAATCGATTTGTTTTCCTGACAATATAGTGATCCTTTAAGTGGTGGAAAAATGTTTGCTAAAACTTTCACAATTTTTCTAAATTTGTGTAACAAGTGGAAAGATAATTACATTATAAATGTAATGTAGGAAAAAACCTTTCTATATCTCAAACGATGAACCAGCTATCAATAGATCAACATTGCTTTGAAACATATTAGTATTGTGAAAAATAGGAAATAAACCAAATATTGTATAAGAATTATAAACAGACTCATGGAATGCAAATAAAAAATATTTACCAATAAAAATAATTGCAAATAAATTACTTCTTTTATGAATGTATTTAAAAATGCTTGATATATTCGTGACAAACAGTGATGTTTTCTGTTTCATATTTAATGAGTTTAGATTGTGACATTTAGTTCTGGGGCATATAGCCTGTCCCTGCAGGCTGAGCAGGGGAAATGTTTTTAGAAAAGGCAGTGTGTACAGTGCTGACTAACCCCTCCTCTAGTGGCTGTCAATCTGACCGTTGCTGGAGGCACTTCCTGGGTTGGGTCCTGCATGGACTCCATTCATCTGTATGAGGAGATGCTGATGCTTGATGATCTCAGCCAATGAGGCGGCCACGATGACATCAGCGTAGTGAGAGCTAAAAGTAATAAATCTATCTATTTCTTTGGTTCCGTGAACTGCAGGAATCTTAATAGTCACTAGAACACTATAGCATTAGAAATGAATATTTGTACTTTTTGCTATAGAGTTCCTGAAAGAAAATGATTTATATTTTCCTGTTAGCAAAGTGCGGTGGAGGGAGAGTCGTTTAGTAGTAGAGATTCCTTCTGAATCCCCCTTTATCCTACCAAGGATAGATTGATGGGGAGCACATCATTCCTGCCTTCACCCACCCAAAGGTCCAGTTGTTGACTTGTCACATTATTATAACACCAATAAATATTACAATGTTTTCATTCTATTTAGTATGGTAGCCTGTGGAATATGTGTGTATGGCTGTTGGTTGTTGCCATTTACTTACACATTCTAGCTATCACGATATTATCACTTGTTAACATTGTATCCCAGGTGTTGCCCTCCATCCAAGGTCAGACTCAGTCGCACAGTTAGAAGGATACTGGCTGCCTGCTTAGTTTCGTTAGTCACTCTTCTGGGGTCAGTCTCCATTGACTTAAGTGACTGTGTGAAAGATTGGAAAAACACAGAGAAAGTTCTTCATGGATTTTCTTCTTGCACCAATCTTTTGGCAATGAGATTCATTGGATTCCTTCAACACCAAAGGACGTTTTACCGCTGGGAAGCAACAAACTCTACTGACAGTAGAGCCTTACTGATTGACAACGTGCTATCATTCTGCAAGGAGTCTCAGGAATTGCAGTACCACAACAGCAAATGTGAAAATGTGGCTGACATTAATCACACGTGCATTTTATATACCCAGAAATTAATTAATAAATTAGATAATCTCTCAGCAACAGTTGCATTTGGTGACTTATTTTCATGGACGATAAACGAGATATTAGATGAGTTGAGTCAGCCAGAAGACGATATCAAGACTGCTATGAAAAACTCTGATTGGATGGATGTGTCATCATTGCGTCTATTGCTCAGAGCGTCTGAAATCATCAGCAAGGTGGTACATTCTTCACCGATGACTTCTGACGAAGCTCATAATGTATCTTATCAGGTACTTACTATGCTAAACTATGCAATCTATACATCGGACACTATGTATAGGTGTTGGGTAGAAAATATGCATTATAATGCAGAGTGGATATACCTATCGCAATACCAAAGCATGCCACTCTTTGCCCCATTTGGTGGTCCTGTCTCGATGTTTTGGAACCAAACTGTGGCCGGTCACTTGGATTCTGTTCGAGATTGCTTACATCACAAGGGTTTTGAAAAGATCAACAATAAAGCAAAAGAAATTTTGTCTATCGTCAGCCTCAAGGTTACCCTTGTAGCTGTGACTTGTCTGCTCTACCCGATCGTCCTTGTGTCATTTAAACAGATGACCGAGTGGATACAAAACTACGCCACTAGCCTTAGGGAGAGGACAGAGGATCTAAAGAAAGAGAGGCGTCTTGCTGAGGATCTGCTGCACCAGATGTTACCCAAAACTGTGGCCAAACAGCTGAGAAAACACAAGAAGGTTGAGGCCGAGAGCTATGACCAAGTAGGTGGATCAATGTGTGTAGTATTAATGTTGTTAAAGGAAACGGCATGCAGGTGTGTGTATATGTTGGGAAGTCTTTCTTTGAATGAATGTGTGCCATGCAGTATGTGATGTATACTGTATATACATACTAGGACAGAAAGGCCACACTCACCAAACATCCAAACCTTATAAGGGTGCAAGTGGTGACCAAAAGGAAATTAATGGAATCCGATTGATGCATTTTTGCCTATTTGCAGGGTGCTGTATGGGGATTCTGACCCATTTAATTGATGTCTATGCTTGTCTGACAGGCTGACACTTTACTGGCAGGCATCGGGTACCGCTTGTCAGCTCTCACTATTAAAAACCCATTATTTTGTTTGCTATTGGGCGTCTCTACTTAGATTTCTTAATCCACCATGTTCTCATGTTATCTCGTATTGCTCTAGCCAATATGCTCTTATTTTAGTTTGGTTTAGATTGCATGTAATGTAGTCTTTGTGCATAATATTATTTAATGGATGCTTATAATAAATGTATTTCATTGCATCTCCTGGTTTACTGTTGCATTCTGGGGCATAGTCATCTTTAAGTAATGCAAACACTGCAGATAATCACCAGATGGTTTGGGCATCTTACAAATGCACTCTTGGGTAGTTTCCATGATGCTCTGTGTGATGTTAGCACAGGGGTAGGCAACCTTCGGCATTCCAGATGTTGTGGACTACATCCCCCATGATGCTCTTACGGACATATTGCTTGCAAAGCATCAGGGGAGATGTAGTTCCCAACATCTGGAGTGCCAAAGATTGCCTACCCCTTTCTTAGCAGATAAGTGGTACTAATGTTGGGGTCGTGATTTTAAATTACACAAAGAGGAGCAATAATAATATCTATATTTATATATTATACAGTTAAGAAATATATCGAATATAAATAAACCCTTTTTGTATCTCCTCCTGTTTTCACTCTGTTGGTGACTTTTTCCTACTTGGTCTGTAAACCAAATGTAACAAAAATGCTCCTAGCAGTGTACGGCACAATATATACCGAACATTATATCATGTATACATTTTGCAGTATACTGATTGGCCCATTTTTACACTTTTTTTGTTTCGGTTCCTGAATCGGTATCTCGGTTCTGGTAAAAAAAAAAAAACGTTTCGGGAAAGCCGAATTTATAACTACAGTATTCAAACTATAAGAATTCTCTGTCAGACAAGTTTCCAGTTTGACAATTTTGGCCCAAGATTTGAAATATTCTCTGAATCTCGTCCATTCATATTGAAGTGACTAACCGTGTGTAACGGGATTTGTAGCCTCTGTAAGGGGTAGGCTCTGTAGACGTGTGGCCTAAATTCCTCTTCTGTGGAAATGTGCTAGTAAAACGTATATATAACAAAATCCCGATCATGTTATATGCAAACGGTTTTCTTTCCTCTATTGAATAAGGCATTATTTTGTAAAATGCATAAACACATTTAACTAAAAACAGCCCCCCCTTTTGCCAAACCCCCACATAATTGCAGTACTCTTTCTATGAAGTTCCCTACTCAAAGCGTTCTCAAACAGCGACTCCTGCAAGCTGTTTGAATGCAGCGACTGTATATTTAAGTAGGTGTCTTTGTCCGCTTAATTGGCAATAATAGAGCTATTACTCCAGAATAAACTCTTTAACCCCTTAAGGACACATGACATGTGTCATGATTCCCTTTTATTCCAGAAGTTTGGTCCTTAAGGGGTTAAACAAACACTCTGGGCTAAACACTCGGCGGGCCTTTGAGAAACCATTTCCTCCTAATTATGGCTGTTCCCGATGAAGTGTTGGTGCTGATTAAAGAAGCGGGCCCAGCCGTTACCTACAGAACTCTGTGATTGGGGCGAGTTATAAGCAGATGTGCCCACCAGGATTTGGGGAATGTAATCACTCACCGAGGCTATCGTAACAGAATAAAACACTGTATAAACTGGTTTGAATTATACCTCCTAGCTTCAACCCACTGAGCGCCATTGCAAAGAGATTGATCTGCTCAGCATTTCATTTCTAAAAGGGCGGTTTAAAATGACACGATTTGTGTCGCTGATACTAATTAACACCATTTGCTCCAATCCTTACCCATAGTGCAGCGCACCTTTCTCTCCAGCCCATTGACACAATTGTTGCCACCAGCAATGACATGAGGTTACATTTAGGGCTATTTACTAAAGTGAGAATTGAAAGTGAATTTCAAATTTAAGGTCAATGTAGCCAAATTGAAAGCATTTTCATATCAGTATGTGGCTGTGGATGATGTGCATTGCTCATTCTGGGATGTAAAGGGTTAACACGATGGAATGAAAGTGGTTCATAATCTGCCAGATTCTATATTGCTGGCATTTTAATATATCTGCCCTCCGTATACTGAACAGGCTCAGTGATTCCCACATTCTCTCTCTGTGTCTGTTTTTATTTTCAGGTGACAATATTTTTCTCGGATATTGTAGGATTTACCGCCATTTCTGCTTCCTGTACTCCTCTTCAAGTGGTGGAAATGTTGAACAGTCTGTATTTCTGTTTCGATAGCAGAATAGAGTCGTACAGCGTCTACAAGGTGGGAATCGTCAGTGACCGAATCCCAAATCTGACTGTGGCTCCAGAAATATATCTACAGGTTTATTTAACCCTCTCAGAACCACATGTTGCACTTGGCCATCATCACAATCCAGGTTTCAAGATGACGTTTCCTGTGAATTGAAAATCAGCAGCTGAATCCAGCCCCCCAGTCTGTCGTTGAGAGGGGCGCTCTGTTTTGGGAAAGACCCTTAAAAACAGATTACCACGATGGCCTAAACAGGAAAGCTGTGCAATAAATTCTTTTAAGGTGTAATGAACAAATCAATTTCCTTTTAATCTATGCACGAATGAATCGATTGTCTTGGTTCTACCTGTGGAACGAGATTCAATGAATGAGACGGATCGATTCGTTCGGTTTTAGATGAAAATAAATTTGATTTGTTCATCCCAGCTGAAAAACATTAATAGACATGCAGGGCAACAACTTAACCTGTGTGTCTCTTAATCCTCTTTTTAAATGTCTTGCCCCTTTTAGTGTATCTTTTTCGCCATTTTTTCCCATTTGTGTGTCTTACATCCCCTATATGTGTCTCTTTGTGTCCCCTCAGCTTCTTTGGGTGTTTCTTTTTCCCTGTCCTAAACCTCTTTGCATGTCTCTTTCTCCCCCCCCCCCCACCCATTTGTGAGTCTCTTCCTCTCCCAGGCCCCTCTTGTGTGTATCTTCCCCCCAGCCCCTCTGTGCATCTCTTTTTATCCCCACCTCCTCTGTGTGTCTCTTTCTTCCTCCTTAACCCCTTAAGGACACATGACATGTGTGACATGTCATGATTCCCTTTTATTCCAGAAGTTTGGTCCTCAAGGGGTTAAGGCCCCTGTGTTTCTCTCTCCCCCATCCCCTCTGTGTGTTGCTTTCTCCCCCATCCCTGCTGTTTGTCACTTTCTCTCCATCCTCTCTGTGTGTCTCCGTCTCCCGTCAGCCCCCTTTTACCGATTTATAGTTGTGCCGCCCCTTAGGACAAGACTACTAAACAGTCATTGGTCCCTAATGGGTTGGTCTAATATATCTATATCTAATAACAAAATCAAAACAAAATAATTTAAAAATAACAATAGCTTTTGCTGGATTAAAATATACTTTGTGACAAATTCCCTTTAAACTGCTCTAGGTGGAAACTATTGGAGATGCCTATATGGTGGTCAGCGGTCTCCCAGAGAGGAACAATGACCGTCACGCTGATGAAATTGCAAAAATGTCTCTCGATTTAGTGGCTGGAGTCCGTCAAGTCATTGTGCCGCACATGCCCAATGAGCGACTGCAGCTTAGAGCTGGCATACACACCGGTACGTACAGGATAATGACAAAAACAAATGGAAAGAGATTCGAGAATGTGAGAGTTTGATTTAGAAACCTGCAACGTGTACACAGGGAATGCTCCAGGTCAGATATCAATTTCCAGATATTCAGAGAAAATAGATTTTACACTACACGCTGTAAAATATTTCTTATGGGATTTCATTTTAAAGGGACACGCCACTTTAAAAAAAATAAAATTGTCACGTTAGGCCTACGAGGGTATTTTGTGGTTCTGAATGAAATAGAATTTTGAGGCAAAGTTCTAAAAGTGGAACCTAATGGAATAATTCAACCGACTGCTTCATATTTACAGCATAGCATGTTCGTGCATTGACGTATAATTGGCTCTCATTACAGCATTCTGATTGGCAGGGGCTGAGCGCAGGAAGCGCTGAGAATTATGGGTAACAAAGCAATCACGTTAAAACTATAAAAATAGTTTTCTAAAGTAAAAAATATTTGAATTTCTGCAGCATTCTATTAAAATATTCTGAAAAATGAATGGTACAATGAGGTTATTTACAAATCCAGAAATTATGAACAAGTGACAAGGTAATAGCACATTTAAGCCAAAATAGCTGAATACTAAAAGAAATGGTCAAATTGGAGAATGTTTCCACCTCTGCTTTCTGGCCTAACTTTACAATTTCCCACTATTCCCAATTTAATAAATAATCTCACATTTCACTGGGAGATGTGACATTCTGAGCACAAACAAGCAGTCATTCCAAGATGCAGCCCAATTTTGGGGATTATTTTGGTGTCTCAATCTGGCTGTCCCTGCCTGCTGCATTCCCTGTAGAGTTTATGGACACATTGGCCAGAGTAACCTAACTCGCAATAGTTTTTCCGTCTGTGTCTGGCTGAGGTGCTGCCAGGGACTGTAAGGTTAATAGATTTAACTTCATTGTCAGGAAAGGCGAGAGTGTGTTGGAGCAGACCAGCACTGAAATGACTTTGTGTGAATGACGGGGACCTTCTTTTAACTGGGCTGATTACCTGGGGAGAACCATGACTGACTAGTTGTATTCAGCACCTTTTTAAATATAATTTTTTTAATTATACCCTGATTTACAGAATTATTTATAGCCTTTCAAACATACAGCATCTTGTATCGTTAGAACAAAACTTATATGTTGCAATATTTGTCAAAAGAAAGAAAGAGAGCAATATATGGACTAGAATTAGGGTTACAGGATATTTAGGGTTATGGCTGCTCATTTAAGGGGGTACTTATGTTTAGGGTTATGGGCTGCTTAAACCTTAAGGACCAAACTTCTGGAATAAAAGGGAATCATGACATGTCATACATGTCATGTGTCCTTAAGGGGTTAATGGGTTACTCCAACCACCATGACCAATTCTGCCTTTTGAAGTGGTTATGGTGGCAGGCTATTAGCACCCCCGGCACAGTGAATATAGTAAACTGGGACTCAGTTTTGGGCTGTCTGTCAATTTTGTGAAAAAAATGACGTTTGCTGCACTGCACACTGGCGACAGACATAATAGCTTCTCCATTTTAGGCAGTGTCTGCACAAGGAAGTGTGTATGTCTTCTCCGTCCCTGCTTTAATTTAAGTACACCCCCACATCCCATTACCCTAAAGCAAGCATGTCAAACTCAAAGTCTAGCTCGGCCCCAAGTTTATGTGGGCCGCAAAAAAAAAACTTAAATTTTCAGAAATGTAGGTTTATTTTGAAAAGTACAGTATAAAAAAAACCCCAGCATACCCTCCTCTACTACATCCCAGTCCACCCCCTCTACTAACCCCCCCCCCCATATACTAGATCTCAGTACCCCCTCTAGCCAACAAGCAGACTCCACTCACATTGCCGCTGCCAGTATGCGACTCCGGAGTCTGGGCTCTGGTATACGCCAATGGTGTCGTCCGTACCCTGTGCCAAGTCTGATCCTTCCACTACTTCTTGAAACCCTTTGAAGGTGGAGCACGATGATGTCACGTTGGAATGTGACGTGGCGTTGCGTGCCTCCATGCACCTCCAGGTACACCACTGTCCAGTCGCAATTGCTCCCTACCTTTGGGAGCCAATGTGGGGCCTCTCCCTGGGGTCCAGGAGTGGTCTTCTATCTGCTCCTCACTGCTCCCTGACACGGTTTAGTGATGCCAGGTGCCGAAATATAACGTCATATTCCGGCGCCCGGCTTCACTACAGACGGTGCGCGCGAGGGAGCAGTGAGGAGCAGGAACACTGAGCTCCCTCGCTGGCCCTCCTCCCCGGCCGGGTAAGTGTTAGCAGAGTAGACACCTGCAACGTGGGGAGAGCAGGTGCCTACTCTGCTATAACACCAAGCATGTACTCGCGGCTCGCCGACCCGCAGAGTTGTCCATTGTGGGCCGTTAGTTTGACATGCTTGCCTTAAAGTATTTTTTTTTTTAATGTAAGCTTTAATTATCCTCACACTCCCTCCACACAAAAGATTTGTAGTAACCCTTTAAGGTTAGAGTCAAAGGATACTTGGGTTTTGGGGTACCTCTGCATAGCATTACTGGATACTATGGACTGTTTACAGTTTAGAGGTACCCAGGGTTAGGGTTATTTTATACATACGGTTATGGGCTATATTGCTTTTACAATCGAAACGTATTCTGTAAATAGTCAGCTGTGCTGATCTAATGACTCATTTACAAAACTAGTCACTAATTGACTGTTGTAGTGAATTTATCATTTTTATTCTAGACTATTTATTGATTATTTTAACATTTGCGTACTCTCAGGACCCTGCGTCGCTGGTGTGGTTGGGTACAAGATGCCTCGATACTGTCTGTTTGGAGACACAGTGAACACAGCCTCTCGAATGGAATCTACAAGCTTACGTAATATTACTAATGGATCTCGCACATGTCCCTTATTTAAACAACAGTGCCGATAGGACTAACCCCTGATTTGTATGCAAAAAAATAACAATAATAAATAAATAAAACACCTAACATATATCTATAGTTTCTAACAGTGGCAGTGAAATTTGTTTAGACTTGAGCAAACAACTACCCGTATTCTGTGACGCATTGCATTCACCCATATACCAGGATGTCAGATTTGGTGTGAGCCATTTGGGGGTTCGGTGGCTTTGCATACTGCTTGGGCCAGCAGCCCCCTTTAGGAGGAGGCTTGCTTGCAATTCTAACTGAGTTTTATGACATTTAGAACTGTGATATGTAATGATGTCCGCTCTGCTATTATTCCTTGTAGTGATTATATATTTGCCAAATTATTGATCATTTTCATTTAGCTGTGCCAAAAAATTGCATTGCAAAAGTACTCATAAGTAGACCCAACAGGGAAAATAGAATCTGAGACTTGTTCATGTTAACCTGATGACAGTAATCTATTTATGAAATACCCAGTGACCAGATCCATTTTGTATACAACTCTGATCTAAACAGCCCAGAAGATCCACATCAGCTCCGCCACCTACCAGGTTCTGCTCGTAGACGATGCTTATGAAATCGAACCTCGGGGAGAGATCGATGTTAAGGTGAGGACAGTTTAACCAATGCTGTACCAGCTCACTCTAAAGATGCCAGGTTATAGTGCAGGGTCCTTGTGTGCCTGTTCTATAAATTACATTAAAAATAATATTGGGGTGATGCTGTCTTCTAATGAGTGCCCTGTTATTCTAGCACTGTGATGATGATGCTTTGCATTTTTCAAGAGTTACTTCCAGCACCATAACCACTTCAGTGATTTGAAATGATTGTGGTTTCTGGAAACACTGCATACAGGAAGTTTAACCCCATTTGCTGCTGGGGGTGAAACTCCACCTCTGACAGTGTCATAGGAGGGTCATCAACCAGAATAGCAGTTCTGTGATGGCTAATGGCATTCTGGGACTGGCGTCCTATGGCGTCATAGCCTTTCCTCTGTGCTGCTCATGTTCTTGTGGAGACGTCAGCGGTGGAGGATTGCGCCTTTTGGATAAGTTTTAGCGCTTTTTTTGGTCGATCTTTTAGGGGAGGCAGGTAAGTTTTTCTTTAACCAAAAACATTGTTTTACTATTTCATAGAACAAACTGATATTGGGTTTCTCTGGGCAGAGATTGCAGACATCCCCCATCCATTATGTTATACCCCTGTATGTTATACCCCTGTATGTTATACCCCTGTATGTTATATTCCTGTATGTTATACCCCTGTATGTTATACCCCTGTATGTTATATTCCTGTATGTTATACCCCTGTATGTTATATTCCTGTATGTTATATTCCTGTATGTTATACCCCTGTATGTTATACCCCTGTATGTTATACCCCTGTATGTTATATTCCTGTATGTTATATTCCTGTATGTTATATTCCTGTATGTTATATTCCTGTATGTTATATTCCTGTATGTGATACCCCTGTATGTTATATTCCTGTATGTTATACCCCTGTATGTTATACCCCTGTATGTTATATTCCTGTATGTTATATTCCTGTATGTTCTATTCCCGTATGTTCTATTCCTGTATGTTATATTCCTGTATGTTATATTCCTGTATGTTATACCCCTGTATGTTATATTCCTGTATGTTATATTCCTGTATGTTATATTCCCGTATGTTCTATTCCTGTATGTTATATTCCTGTATGTTATACCCCTGTATGTTATACCCCTGTATGTTATATTCCCGTATGTTCTATTCCTGTATGTTATATTCCTGTATGTTATATTCCTGTATGTTATATTCCTGTATGTTATATTCCCGTATGTTATATTCCTGTATGTTATATTCCTGTATTTTATATTCCTGTATGTTATACCCCTGTATGTTATATTCCCGTATGTTCTATTCCTGTATGTTATATTCCTGTATGTTATATTCCCGTATGTTCTATTCCTGTATGTTATATTCCTGTATGTTATACCCCTGGATGTTATATTCCTGTATGTTCTATTCCTGTATGTTATATTCCTGTATGTTATACCCCTGTATGTTATACCCCTGTATGTTATATTCCTGTATGTTATACCCCTGTATGTTCTATTCCTGTATGTTATACCCCTGTATGTTATACCCCTGTATGTTATATTCCTGTATGTTATATTCCTGTATGTTATACCCCTGTATGTTATCTTCCTGTATGTTATACCCCTGTATGTTATACCCCTGTATGTTATATTCCTGTATGTTATATTCCTGTATGTTATACCCCTGTATGTTATATTCCTGTATGGTATACCTCTGTATGTTATATTCCTGTATGTTATACCCCTATATGTTATATTCCTGTATGTTATACCCCTGTATGTTATACCTCTGTATGTTATATTCCTGTATGTTATACCTCTGTATGTTATATTCCTGTATGTTATACCCCTATATGTTATATTCCTGTATGTTATACCCCTATATGTTATACCCCTGTATGTTATACCTCTGTATGTTATACCCCTGTATGTTATACCCCTGTATGTTATATTCCTGTATGTTATACCCCTGTATGTTATACCCCTGTATGTTATACCCCTGTATGTTATATTCCTGTATGTTATACCCCTATATGTTATATTCCTGTATGTTATACCCCTGTATGTTATACCCCTGTATGTTATATTCCTGTATGTTATACCCCTGTATGTTATACCCCTGTATGTTATATTCCTGTATGTTATATTCCTGTATGTTATACCCCTGTATGTTATATTCCTGTATGTTATACCCCTGTATGTTATATTCCTGTATGTTATATTCCTGTATGTTATACCCCTGTATGTTATATTCCTGTATGTTATACCCCTGTATGTTATACCCCTGTATGTTCTATTCCTGTATGTTATACCCCTGTATGTTATATTCCTGTATGTTATACCCCTGTATGTTATATTCCTGTATGTTATATTCCTGTATGTTATACCCCTGTATGTTATACCCCTGTATGTTATATTCCTGTATGTTATACCCCTGTATGTTATACCCCTGTATGTTATATTCCTGTATGTTATACCTCTGTATGTTATATTCCTGTATGTTATACCCTTGTATGTTATATTCCTGTATGTTATACCCCTGAATGTTATATTCCTGTATGTTATATTCCTGTATGTTATACCCCTGTATGTTATATTCCTGTATGTTATACCCCTGTATGTTATACCCCTGTATGTTATATTCCTGTATGTTATATTCCTGTATGTTATACCCCTGTATGTTATATTCCTGTATGTTATACCTCTGTATGTTATATTCCTGTATGTTATACCCCTATATGTTATATTCCTGTATGTTATACCCCTGTATGTTATACCTCTGTATATTATATTCCTGTATGTTATACCTCTGTATGTTATATTCCTGTATGTTATACCCCTATATGTTATATTCCTGTATGTTATACCCCTATATGTTATACCCCTGTATGTTATACCTCTGTATGTTATACCCCTGTATGTTATACCCCTGTATGTTATATTCCTGTATGTTATACCCCTGTATGTTATACCCCTGTATGTTATATTCCTGTATGTTATACCCCTATATGTTATATTCCTGTATGTTATACCCCTGTATGTTATACCCCTGTATGTTATATTCCTGTATGTTATACCCCTGTATGTTATACCCCTGTATGTTATATTCCTGTATGTTATATTCCTGTATGTTATACCCCTGTATGTTATATTCCTGTATGTTATACCCCTGTATGTTATATTCCTGTATGTTATACCCCTGTATGTTATACCCCTGTATGTTCTATTCCTGTATGTTATACCCCTGTATGTTATATTCCTGTATGTTATACCCCTGTATGTTATATTCCTGTATGTTATACCCCTGTATGTTATATTCCTGTATGTTATATTCCTGTATGTTATACCCCTGTATGTTATACCCCTGTATGTTATACCCCTGTATGTTATACCCCTGTATGTTATATTCCTGTATGTTATACCTCTGTATGTTATATTCCTGTATGTTATACCCTTGTATGTTATATTCCTGTATGTTATACCCCTGTATGTTATATTCCTGTATGTTATACCCTTGTATGTTATATTCCTGTATGTTATACCCCTGTATGTTATATTCCTGTATGTTATACCTCTGTATGTTATATTCCTGTATGTTATACCCCTATATGTTATATTCCTGTATGTTATACCCCTGTATGTTATACCCCTGTATGTTATATTCCTGTATGTTATACCTCTGTATGTTATATTCCATTATGTTATATTCCTGTATGTTATACCCCTGTATGTTATATTCCTGTATGTTATACCCCTGTATGTTATATTCCTGTATGTTATACCCCTGTATGTTATACCCATGTATGTTATATTCCTGTATGTTATACCCTTGTATGTTATATTCCTGTATGTTATACCCCTGTATGTTATATTCCTGTATGTTATATTCCTGTATGTTATACCCCTGTATGTTATATTCCTGTATGTTATACCCCTGTATGTTATACCCCTGTATGTTATACCCCTGTATGTTATATTCCTGTATGTTATATTCCTGTATGTTATATTCCTGTATGTTATACCCCTGTATGTTATATTCCTGTATGTTATACCCCTGTATGTTATATTCCTGTATGTTATACCCCTGTATGTTATATTCCTGTATGTTATACCCCTGTATGTTATATTCCTGTATGTTATACCTCTGTATGTTATATTCCTGTATGTTATACCTCTGTATGTTATATTCCTGTATGTTATACCCCTATATGTTATATTCCTGTATGTTATACCCCTGTATGTTATACCTCTGTATGTTATATTCCTGTATGTTATACCCCTATATGTTATATTCCTGTATGTTATACCCCTATATGTTATATTCCTGTATGTTATACCCCTATATGTTATACCCCTGTATGTTATACCTCTGTATGTTATACCCCTGTATGTTATACCCCTGTATGTTATATTCCTGTATGTTATACCCCTGTATGTTATATTCCTGTATGTTATACCCCTGTATGTTATACCCCTGTATGTTATATTCCTGTATGTTATACCCCTATATGCTATATTCCTGTATGTTATACCCCTGTATGTTATACCCCTGTATGTTATATTCCTGTATGTTATACCCCTGTATGTTATACCCCTGTATGTTATACCCCTGTATGTTATATTCCTGTATGTTATATTCCTGTATGTTATACCCCTGTATGTTATATTCCTGTATGTTATACCCCTGTATGTTATACCCCTGTATGTTATATTCCTGTATGTTATATTCCTGTATGTTATACCCCTGTATGTTATATTCCTGTATGTTATACCCCTGTATGTTATACCCCTGTATGTTATATTCCTGTATGTTATACCCCTGTATGTTATACCCCTGTATGTTATATTCCTGTATGTTATACCCCTGTATGTTATACCCCTGTATGTTATATTCCTGTATGTTATACCCCTGTATGTTATACCCCTGTATGTTATATTCCTGTATGTTATACCCCTGTATGTTATACCCCTGTATGTTATATTCCTGTATGTTATACCCCTGTATGTTCTATTCCTGTATGTTATACCCCTGTATGTTATACCCCTGTATGTTATATTCCTGTATGTTATACCCTTGTATGTTATATTCCTGTATGTTATACCCCTGTATGTTATATTCCTGTATGTTATACCCTTGTATGTTATATTCCTGTATGTTATACCCCTGTATGTTATATTCCTGTATGTTATACCTCTGTATGTTATATTCCTGTATGTTATACCCCTATATGTTATATTCCTGTATGTTATACCTCTGTATGTTATATTCCTGTATGTTATACCCCTATATGTTATATTCCTGTATGTTATACCCCTGTATGTTATTTTCCTGCATGTTATACCTCTGTATGTTATATTCATGTATGTTATACCCCTGTATGTTATACCCCTGTATGTTATACCCCTGTATGTTATACCCCTGTATGTTATATTCCTGTATGTTATACCCCTGTATGTTATACCCCTGTATGTTATATTCCTGTATGTTATACCCCTGTATGTTATACCCCTGTATGTTATATTCCTGTATGTTATACCCCTGTATGTTATACCCCTGTATGTTATATTCCTGTATGTTATACCCCTGTATGTTATACCCCTGTATGTTATATTCCTGTATGTTATACCCCTGTATGTTCTATTCCTGTATGTTATACCCCTGTATGTTATACCCCTGTATGTTATATTCCTGTATGTTATACCCTTGTATGTTATATTCCTGTATGTTATACCCCTGTATGTTATATTCCTGTATGTTATACCCTTGTATGTTATATTCCTGTATGTTATACCCCTGTATGTTATATTCCTGTATGTTATACCTCTGTATGTTATATTCCTGTATGTTATACCCCTATATGTTATATTCCTGTATGTTATACCCCTCTATGTTATATTCCTGTATGTTATACCTCTGTATGTTATATTCCTGTATGTTATACCCCTATATGTTATATTCCTGTATGTTATACCCCTGTATGTTATTTTCCTGCATGTTATACCTCTGTATGTTATATTCATGTATGTTATACCCCTGTATGTTATACCCCTGTATGTTATACCCCTGTATGTTATATTCCTGTATGTTATATTCCTGTATGTTATACCCCTGTATGTTATATTCCTGTATGTTATACCCCTGTATGTTATATTCCTGTATGTTATACCCCTGTATGTTATATTCCTGTATGTTATATTCCTGTATGTTATACCCCTGTATGTTATACCCCTGTATGTTATATTCCTGTATGTTATACCCCTGTATGTTATACCCCTGTATGTTATACCCCTGTATGTTATATTCCTGTATGTTATATTCCTGTATGTTATACCCCTGTATGTTATACCCCTGTATGTTATATTCCTGTATGTTATATTCCTGTATGTTATACCCCTGTATGTTATATTCCTGTATGTTATATTCCTGTATGTTATACCCCTGTATGTTATATTCCTGTATGTTATACCCCTGTATGTTATACCCCTGTATGTTATACCCCTGTATGTTATATTCCTGTATGTTATATTCCTGTATGTTATACCCCTGTATGTTATACCCCTGTATGTTATACCCCTGTATGTTATATTCCTGTATGTTATATTCCTGTATGTTATACCCCTGTATGTTATACCCCTGTATGTTATACCCCTGTATGTTATATTCCTGTATGTTATATTCCTGTATGTTATACCCCTGTATGTTATACCCCTGTATGTTATACCCCTGTATGTTATATTCCTGTATGTTATATTCCTGTATGTTATATTCCTGTATGTTATACCCCTGTATGTTATATTCCTGTATGTTATACCCCTGTATGTTATACCCCTGTATGTTATATTCCTGTATGTTATACCCCTGTATGTTATATTCCTGTATGTTATAACCCTGTATGTTATATTCCTGTATGTTATACCCCTGTATGTTATACCCCTGTATGTTATACCCCTGTATGTTATACCCCTGTATGTTATATTCCTGTATGTTATACCCCTGTATGTTATACCCCTTTACATGGACCGCAGTGTCCATAATACTCCTGGGTTATATATGTGCTACATGACTGCCCTTCCATTATTTGGCTTGCTAGGGGGCAAATCAAACACTACAATGCCCAATTAATTGCCCCTGCTGAAGCTGCTTTGGGAGATCTGATTTGTTTGCTTTATTTTAGGGTAAAGGCAAAATGAAAACGTACTGGCTGATAGGAAACAAAAACTACAGCGTTCAGAACGACAGCCTGGTCTGTCACTGGAATCCCGAAATATCTCGAAAAAAGAAACTGGAGCTCAGCCTGGGATCCGTTCAACAGGTGAGAACTGGATGGATGTATTGCAGGAAGCAGAGGGTGTTTACTATACGGTATTATGGACCAGTCATGTAAATGTTCTGAGCACCCACAAAGCACAGGGTGAGGGGCAGTACAAGGTGTCTAAGGCCTATACATTGTGCAGCGCGGGCTGGCCAGTATCCTTAGTGCGTATGTACAACAGACTGACAATCTGACACTGGCATGAGAGCTGCACATGAGTCACCAGGATCCCCATCCTGCCACCACTCCGATTTCTTATCTCTCAATGTTAATGTGCTGAATAAACCAATAGACAGAGAAGGTTTGGTGAAAATTCCTAAAAGAAAATTGTGATTTTTTTCTCCATTGTTTTCTTCAGTCTAATTCCAGCAATCTGCTATCGGAGACCAGTCGAGTAAACACCCCACGAATCATTGAAGAGTTAAGTACGGAGGACGCCATTATGGGGTGCCAGGGCCTGAAAGGATTGCGTGCCGCGTCTGACACAGCACCATCACTGAAAAGCATACCCGTGGTACCCAAACCACAACAAACCACAGAGGAACTCCCATCCAAACACCTGGACGTATACACAGGAGCAGAACGGGAGGGATCACTCGACAAAAATGCCATCCTTCCCGGGTACGTGGAGGAATCATGACTTGTTCCCATTCCCACCCAAAATTAACCTTATTGAGCAAAAACAGAGAAAGGAGGGGACTGGTCGCCCTAATTAGAATATGTGGCAGTTGTGCAGGACAAAATAACGCCCAATGGAAACTTAGAGGGACAGCTCTAATACTATCCGTCTGTATATCCCGCACTCCCAATATCCCATGTCCAACGCTGATGGTGGTGGTGCCGAGTTGTCCCTCCCCAGCATGCACTGGGCTCTTGTCCTGACAGATTATATATAGAATGTAAGCTCCTTGGCAAGATCTCAAAACTGACGGTATCAGTCTTTTTCAGTTCACTTACTCTTTACTTAATAAAAATGGTGCAACAAAATACAATAAAGTAATGATGATAAAAAACATAATCGTGAGTGACCTATTAATGTACTCTGCTCGGCAGAATTTCTTGTATAAAAATGTATTATGACCATGAAAAATAAGTGCAATCCAGACAAAAGCAGAGGGAAGTGACAAGTTTACATTAAGATAGAATTTGTGTGAGGTGTGTTATTCAGATAGACTCCATGTATATTACACCCGCATGCACATCAGCCATTATTAGTGTCGCACAGTGGTTCCCAGGTCTGCCAGGTGCTGTGCCTTGAGGACTGGGTCAGAGAGGACCCGTAGCACCCACAATGGCTGTTTTATTTTTTAACATTAATGTTTTGTTGAGAATAACAGATGGTTCGTATAGATACGGCCAATTAATAGCTGTGACACCCGAGGGCAGGATCAGACGTCCTATTTACATGAAATATTCTGCTATTGTGCGTCCCTTCTTCTTACAAAGGGGGCTTTAGCCAAAGTTTAATTTAGCAAATTACAGAAGATTGCTCTGTTACCATGACCACTGCAATTAGTGGGATCACAGCTGGTTTAGTGAGTTTGCTGTCCTGTAAATTAGGAGAGAGAGAGAAATGTCCTCCTTTAATCAAGCCTTTTGTTCTACACAATAAATGGCAATTACATTCAAACACTTCACCGAGCCTCGTAGGACACAATAAAAAGAATAATAAATATTTTATGCACTTACACAAGGCAGTAAATATAAAATAATATCCATTCTTATTTATCGAAACACCCCAAATTTCCACCCTTTATTTTGCATGGGCCCGTCCCCTTTTCCCCAGAATGAAGCAGGAAGTTTGGAACGGTCTTTGTCCAATCAAATGCATCTCATTGAAGTCACCAAGAGCGTGTATGTCTACAACAGACTACACCAATCCGATGCTTCTCATACAGAACCAATAATCAATAAGCAATCAGTACTGTACTAAACTGGAAAGCTGGATTATATGTGAACTTTAAATATGATTCGCTGTCAAAGTGTCTCCTTAACATAGACAGCAGTGATCAGAACTGCACTGCCGCCACCACCACTGTCAGTCGGGTAGTAGCCACAGTGTTATTATTTTGTAGTAACTTGTATTTTGTAGAGTCTCTCACTCTGATTATCTCTAAGCCTGTCATTACAAACCCTATGAGATCAATGACGTATTTTTTTAACCAGAACTGAGAGATACTTGCTTGGTGTGCCCTGGATTAGTGGAAGATACACTTCTACTCACTACCCTAACACATTACACTACAGATTTACCCCTACATTACCTGAACACCCTACACTACACGTTAACCTCTACCTTACACAATCAATAAAGAATAACTAAATTAACTGACCCGTACACTACACTAACCCCCCTAATATTAACTACTACCCTACCCATATTACACTACACTAACCCCTCCTAATATTAACTATTACCCTACCCACATTACACTACACTAACCCCCCCTAATATTAACTACTACCCTACCCATATTACACTACACTAACCCCTCCTAATATTAACTACTACCCTACCCATATTACACTACACTAACCCCTCCTAATATTAACTATTACCCTACCCACATTACACTACACTAACCCCTCCTAATATTAACTATTACCCTACCCACATTACACTACACTAACCCCTCCTAATATTAACTATTACCCTACCCACATTACACTACACTAACCCCCCCTAATATTAACTATTACACTACACTAACAACCCCTAATATTAACTACTACCCTACCCACAGTGCACTACACTAACCCCCCTAATATTAACTACTACCCTACCCACAGTGCACTACACTAACCCCCCTAATATTAACTACTACCCTAGCCACACTACACATTACACTACACTAACCCCCCCTAATATTAACTACTACCCTACCCACATTACACTACACTAACCCCCCTAATATTAACTACTACCCTAGCCACACTACACATTACACTACACTAACCCCCCCAATATTAAATACTACACTAACCCCCCTAATATTAACTACTACCCTACCCACATTACACTACACTAACCCCTCCTAATATTAACTACTACCCTACCCACAGTGGACTACACTAACCCCCCCTAATATTAACTACTACCCTAGCCACATTACACTACACTAACCCCCCCTAATATTAACTACTACCCTAGCCACACTACACATTACACTACACTAACCCCCCCTAATATTAAATACTACCCTACCCACAGTGCACTACACTAACCCCCCTAATATTAACTACTACCCTACCCACATTACACTACACTAACCCCTCCTAATATTAACTATTACCCTACCCACAGTGCACTACACTAACCCCCCTAATATTAACTGCTACCCTACCCACGTTACACATTAATAGACGTGTGCACTGTGAAAAAATGGGGCTTATTTTGGGCAATTTCGGTTTCGCAAATGTTGTTTTGGTTCTTAGGAATTTGGTCTTGCTGTTTATTATAAAAGCAATAGTTACAGGATAAATTAACTCTAGCTATATTTGGACTTTTTTTTATCGTATTAGAATTAAATAATACTAAATAAAAACGTGCATTGGAAACCTAATTAAATTATCAATAATTAAAAATCTCAGTTTGGGAAAACAAACCTACAGTAACAGTAGCCAAGTTAGAAAAGGAGGTGAAGTATAGAACGATTCCAGGATCCCGCGCAGGTTTGATGTAATGTCTGAGTAGGATAAATTACAGTAATTTATACTAAGCTATACGTCACGTGTTTTATATTAATCTTCTGTATTTTTATGATTTTTTTTTCTCCGTGAGTCGACCCTTTCTGTCCTCCCCCTAAACCTGCAATGTTTCCTTTTTTTACCCCAAACCTGCTGCCATACAAGCCTTGACTTTATGTGATAAGTTCAGCAATGCTACATTCATTCACTTTGCTAAGAATTTATTGCAGAAGCTGCATATCTTTTTTATGTTTTCATTCATTGTTATTATACTTTTATGCATTATCGATATGATGCATTAGAAAGAATGGGTCGTAACGTTGGTTTAAAATTACTGTTACTGTGTCCATTTTATTTAAGTTAATAATTCCGGCAGACTTTAGAAAGAACACTAAACTACTAAGAGACACAAACAGACACAAACAGACACAAACAGACACAAACAGTATATACCAGTTACCGCTTTCAGAGCCAGCGAGGAAATCACAACATTCCTTTTTTTATGTAAAGTGACACTTTTTTAACATCTGTGGAGTCCTGAGTTTGAGATCCCTATGTTAGAATAAGGAAAGATCAATGGAGGACTTGGCAGGCTGGCAGTAATTTTGTTCCCAACACGTCCAGCAGATGCTGTTAATTTCTTACAAATACTGTACTATGCCTTTATAAATCATCCACATGGTGGCGCTGCAGGTCACCATTTTCCAATTCTTGTCTGAGAAAATAAAAATTCAACGTTTGGTGCAGAGATACTGTATCATAAAGGTTTACTTATTATTATTAATATTATTATTACTCTCTTAACATTATTATTACTCTCTTAATATTATTATTATTATTATTATTATTATTATTATTATTACTCTCTTAATATTATTATTATTATTATTATTCTCGAGGGCTGCACCATTCCTGTGGAACTCGCTTCCCTCCTCCCTTAGATGCTCATCCAGTCTCCACTCCTTCAAACAATCGTTAAAAACCCACTTCTTCATAAAAGCGTATCAATTAAACTGGTAATAGCTCCAGACTGATTCCTTTAGTGTCACTATACCCCACTCCCTCTAGCATGTAAGCTCACAGAGCAGGACCCTCAATCCCTCTGTTACTGTGTCACTATACCCCACTCCCTCTAACATGTAAACTCACAGAGCAGGGCCCTCAATCCCTCTGTTACTGTGTCACTATACCCCACTCCCTCTAACATGTAAACTCACTGAGCAGGGGCCTCAATCCCTCTGTTACTGTGTCACTATACCCCACTCCCTCTAACATGTAAACTCACTGAGCAGGCCCTCAATCCCTCTGTTACTGTGTCACTATACCCCACTCCCTCTAGCATGTAAGCTCACAGAGCAGGACCCTCAATCCCTCTGTTACTGTGTCACTATACCCCACTCCCTCTAACATGTAAACTCACTGAGCAGGCCCTCAATCCCTCTGTTACTGTGTCACTATACCCCACTCCCTCTAACATGTAAACTCACAGAGCAGGGCCCTCAATCCCTATGTTACTGTGTCACTATACCCCACTCCCTCTAACATGTAAACTCACTGAGCAGGACCCTCAATCCCTCTGTTACTGTGTCACTATACCCCACTCCCTCTAACATGTAAACTCACAGAGCAGGAACCTCAATCCCTCTGTTACTGTGTCACTATACCCCACTCCCTCTAACATGTAAACTCACTGAGCAGGCCCTCAATCCCTCTGTTACTGTGTCACTATACCCCACTCCCTCTAACATGTAAACTCACAGAGCAGGGCCCTCAATCCCTCTGTTACTGTCACTACACCCCACTCCCTCTAACATGTAAACTCACTGAGCAGGGCCCTCAATCCCTCTGTTACTGTGTCACTATACCCCTCTCCCTCTAACATGTAAACTCACTGAGCAGGACCCTCAATCCCTCTGTTACTGTGTCACTATACCCCACTCCCTCTAACATGTAAACTCACAGAGCAGGACCCTCAATCCCTCTGTTACTGTGTCACTATACCCCACTCCCTCTAACATGTAAGCTCACAGAGCAGGACCCTCAATCCCTCTGTTACTGTGTCACTATACCCCACTCCCTCTAACATGTAAACTCACTGAGCAGGGCCTCAATCCCTCTGTTACTGTGTCACTATACCCCACTCCCTCTAACATGTAAACTCACTGAGCAGGGCCTCAATCCCTCTGTTACTGTCACTATACCCCACTCCCTCTAACATGTAAACTCACTGAGCAGGCCCTCAATCCCTCTGTTACTGTGTCACTATACCCCACTCCCTCTAACATGTAAACTTACTGAGCAGGGCCTCAATCCCTCTGTTAGGACACAATAAAAAGAATAATACATATTTTATGCACTTACACAAGGCAGTAAATATAAAATAATATCCATTCTTATTTATCGAAACACCCCAAATTTCCACCCTTTATTTTGCATGGGCCCGTCCCCTTTTCCCCAGAATGAAGCAGGAAGTTTGGAACGGTCTTTGTCCAATCAAATGCATCTCATTGAAGTCACCAAGAGCGTGTATGTCTACAACAGACTACACCAATCCGATGCTTCTCATACAGAACCAATAATCAATAAGCAATCGGTACTGTACTAAACTGGAAAGCTGGATTATATGTGAACTTTAAATATGATTCGCTGTCAAAGTGTCTCCTTAACATAGACAGCAGTGATCAGAACTGCACTGCCACCACCACCACTGTCAGTCGGGTAGTAGCCACAGTGTTATTATTTTGTAGTAACTTGTATTTTGTAGAGTCTCTCACTCTGATTATCTCTAAGCCTGTCATTACAAACCCTATGAGATCAATTACGTATTTTTTTAACCAGAACTGAGAGATACTTGCTTGGTGTGCCCTGGATTAGTGGAAGATACACTTCTACTCACTACCCTAAGACATTACACTACAGATTTACCCCTACATTACCTGAACACCCTACACTACACGTTAACCTCTACCTTACACAATCAATAAAGAATAACTAAATTAACTGACCCGTACACTACACTAACCCCCCTAATATTAACTACTACCCTACCCATATTACACTACACTAACCCCTCCTAATATTAACTATTACCCTACCCATATTACACTACACTAACCCCTCCTAATATTAACTATTACCCTACCCACATTACACTACACTAACCCCTCCTAATATTAACTATTACCCTACCCACATTACACTACACTAACCCCCCTAATATTAACTACTACCCTACCCACATTACACTACACTAACCCCCCCTAATATTAACTATTACCCTACCCACATTACACATTACACTACACTAACCCCCCTAATATTAACTACTACCCTACCCATATTACACTACACTAACCCCTCCTAATATTAACTATTACCCTACCCACATTACACTACACTAACCCCTCCTAATATTAACTATTACCCTACCCACATTACACTACACTAACCCCCCTAATATTAACTACTACCCTACCCACATTACACTACACTAACCCCCCTAATATTAACTATTACCCTACCCACATTACACTACACTAACCCCCCCTAATATTAACTATTACCCTACCCACATTACACATTACACTACACTAACCCCCCTAATATTAACTACTACCCTACCCACATTACACTACACTAACCCCCCTAATATTAACTATTACCCTACCCACATTACACTACACTAACCCCTCCTAATATTAACTATTACCCTACCCACATTACACTACACTAATCCCCCCTAATATTAACTATTACCCTACCCACATTACACTACACTAACCCCCCCTAATATTAACTACTACCCTACCCACATTACACTACACTAAACCCCTAATATTAACTACTACCCTACCCACATTACACGTTACACTACACTAACCCTAATATTAACTACTACCCTACCCACATTACACTACACTAACCCCCCTAATATTAACTACTACCCTAGCCACACTACACATTACACTACACTAACCCCCCCTAATATTAAATACTACCCTACCCACAGTGCACTACACTAACCCCCCTAATATTAACTACTACCCTACCCACATTACACTACACTAACCCCTCCTAATATTAACTACTACCCTACCCACAGTGCACTACACTAACCCCCCTAATATTAACTACTACCCTACCCACATTACACTACACTAACCCCTCCTAATATTAACTATTACCCTACCCACATTACACTACACTAACCCCCCCTAATATTAACTATTACACTACACTAACCCCCCCCTAATATTAACTACTACCCTACCCTCAGTGCACTACACTAACCCCCCTAATATTAACTACTACCCTACCCACAGTGCACTACACTAACCCCCCTAATATTAACTACTACCCTAGCCACACTACACATTACACTACACTAACCCCCCCCTAATATTAACTACTACACTACCCACATTACACTACACTAACCCCCCCTAATATTAACTACTACCCTAGCCACACTACACATTACACTACACTAACCCCCCCTAATATTAAATACTACCCTACCCACAGTGCACTACACTAACCCCCCTAATATTAACTACTACCCTACCCACATTACACTACACTAACCCCTCCTAATATTAACTACTACCCTACCCACAGTGCACTACACTAACCCCCCCTAATATTAACTACTACCCTAGCCACATTACACTACACTAACCCCCCCTAATATTAACTACTACCCTAGCCACACTACACATTACACTACACTAACCCCCCCTAATATTAAATACTACCCTACCCACAGTGCACTACACTAACCCCCCTAATATTAACTACTACCCTAGCCACACTACACATTACACTACACTAACCCCCCCTAATATTAACTACTACCCTACCCACACTACACATTACACTACACTAACCCCCCCTAATATTAAATACTACCCTACCCACAGTGCACTACACTAACCCCCCTAATATTAACTACTACCCTACCCACATTACACTACACTAACCCCTCCTAATATTAACTACTACCCTACCCACATTACACTACACTAACCCCCCCTAATATTAACTATTACACTACACTAACCCCCCCTAATATTAACTACTACCCTACCCACAGTGCACTACACTAACCCCCCTAATATTAACTACTACCTACCCACAGTGCACTACACTAACCCCCCTAATATTAACTACTACCCTACCCACATTACACTACACTAACCCCTCCTAATATTAACTACTACCCTACCCACATTACACTACACTAACCCCCCCTAATATTAACTATTACACTACACTAACCCCCCCTAATATTAACTACTGCCCTACCCACAGTGCACTACACTAACCCCCCTAATATTACCTATTACCCTACCCACATTACACTACACTAACCCCCCCTAATATTAACTGCTACCCTACCCACGTTACACATTAATAGACGTGTGCACTGTGAAAAAATGGGGCTTATTTTGGGCAATTTGGGTTTCGCAAATGTTGTTTTGGTTCTTAGGAATTTGGTCTTGCTGTTTATTATAAAAGCAATAGTTACAGGATAAATTAACTCTAGCTATATTTGGACTTTTTTTTATCGTATTAAAATTAAATAATACTAAATAAAAACGTGCATTGGAAACCTAATTAAATTATCAATAATTAAAATTCTCAGTTTGGGAAAACAAACCTACAGTAACAGTAGCCAAGTTAGAAAAGGAGGTGAAGTATAGAACGATTCCAGGATCCCGCGCAGGTTTGATGTAATGTCTGAGTAGGATAAATTACAGTACTTTATACTAAGCTATACGTCATGTGTTTTATATTAATCTTCTGTATTTTTATGAATTTTTTTTTTCTCCATGAGTCGACCCTTTCTGTCCTCCCCCTAAACCTGCAATGTTTCCTTTTTTTACCCCAAACATGCTGCCATACAAACCTTGACTTTATGTGATAAGTTCAGCAATGCTACATTCATTCACTCTGCTAAGAATTTATTGCAGAAGCTGCATATCTTTTTTATGTTTTCATTCATTGTTATTATACTTTTATGCATTATCGATATGATGCATTAGAAAGAATGGGTCGTAACGTTGGTTTAAAATTACTGTTACTGTGTCCATTTTATTTAAGTTAATAATTCCGGCAGACTTTAGAAAGAACACTAAACTACTAAGAGACACAAACAGACACAAACAGTATATACCAGTTACCGCTTTCAGAGCCAGCGAGGAAATCACAACATTCCTTTTTTTATGTAAAGTGACACTTTTTTAACATCTGTGGAGTCCTGAGTTTGAGATCCCTAGGTTAGAATAAGGAAAGATCAATGGAGGACTTGGCAGGCTGGCAGTAATTTTGTTCCCAACACGTCCAGCAGATGCTGTTAATTTCTTACAAATACTGTACTATGCCTTTATAAATCATCCACATGGTGGCGCTGCAGGTCACCATTTTCCAATTCTTGTCTGAGAAAATAAAAATTCAACGTTTGGTGCAGAGATACTGTATCATAAAGGTTTACTTATTATTATTATTATTATTATTATTACTCTCTTAACATTATTATTACTCTCTTAATATTATTATTATTATTATTATTACTCTCTAAATATTATTATTATTACTCTCTTAATATTATTATTACTCTCTTAATATTATTATTATTATTATTATTATTCTCGAGGGCTGCACCATTCCTGTGGAACTCGCTTCCCTCCTCCGTTAGATGCTCATCCAGTCTCCACTCCTTCAAACAATCGTTAAAAACCCACTTCTTCATAAAAGCGTATCAATTAAACTGGTAATAGCTCCAGACTGATTCCTTTAGTGTCACTTTACCCCACTCCCTCTAGCATGTAAGCTCACAGAGCAGGACCCTCAATCCCTCTGTTACTGTCACTATACCCCACTCCCTCTAACATGTAAACTCCCTGAGCAGGGCCTCAATCCCTCTGTTACTGTCACTATACCCCACTCCCTCTAACATGTAAACTCACTGAGCATGGCCCTCAATCCCTCTGTTACTGTCACTATACCCCACTCCCTCTAACACGTAAGCTCATTGAGCAGGACCCTCAATCCCTCTGTTACTGTCACTATACCCCACTCCCTCTAACATGTAAACTCACTGAGCATGGCCCTCAATCCCTCTGTTACTGTCACTATACCCCACTCCCTCTAGCATGTAAACTCACTGAGCAGGGCCCTCAATCCCTCTGTTACTGTGTCACTATACCCCACTCCCTCTAACATGCAAACTCACTGAGCAGGGCCCTCAATCCCTCTGTTACTGTGTCACTATACCCCACTCCCTCTAACATGTAAGCTCAATGAGCAGGCCCTCAATCCCTCTGTTACTGTGTCACTATACCCCACTCCCTCTAACATGTAAACTCACTGAGCAGGCCCTCAATCCCTCTGTTACTGTGTCACTATACCCCACTCCCTCTAACATGTAAACTCACTGAGCAGGCCCTCAATCCCTCTGTTACTGTGTCACTATACCCCACTCCCTCTAACATGTAAACTCACTGAGCAGGGCCCTCAATCCCTCTGTTACTGTCACTATACCCCACTCCCTTTAACATGTAAACTCACTGAGCAGGGCCCTCAATCCCTCTGTTACTGTGTCACTATACCCCACTCCCTCTAACATGTAAACTCACTGAGCAGGCCCTCAATCCCTCTGTTACTGTGTCACTATACCCCACTCCCTCTAACATGTAAACTCACTGAGCAGGGCCCTCAATCCCTCTGTTACTGTGTCACTATACCCCACTCCCTCTAACATGTAAACTCACTGAGCAGGACCCTCAATCCCTCTGTTACTGTGTCACTATACCCCACTCCCTCTAACATGTAATCTCACTGAGCGGGCCCTCAAACCCTCTGTTACTGTGTCACTATACCCCACTCCCTCTAAAATGTAAGCTCACTGCGCAGGGCCCTCAATCCCTCTGTTACTGTGTCACTATACCCCACTCCCTCTAACATGTAAACTCACTGAGCAGGGCCCTCAATCCCTCTGTTACTGTGTCACTATACCCCACTCCCTCTAACATGTAATCTCACTGAGCAGACCCTCAATCCCTCTGTTACTGTGTCACTATACCCCACTCCCTCTAACATGTAATCTCACTGAGCAGGGCCCTCAACCTCTCTGTTACTGTGTCACTATACCCCCACTCCCTCTAGCATGTAAACTCACTGAGCAGGACCCTCAATCCCTCTGTTACTGTGTCACTATACCCCACTCCCTCTAACATTTAAGCTCATTGAGCAGGACCCTCAATCCCTCTGTTACTGTGTCACTATACCCCACTCCCTCTAACACGTAAACTCACTGAGCAGGCCCTCAATCCCTCTGTTACTGTGTCAATATACCCCAGACCCTCTAACATGCAAACTCACTGAGCATGGCCCTCAATCCCTCTGTTACTGTGTCACTATACCCCACTCCCTCTAACACGTAAGCTCACTGAGCAGGGCCCTCAATCCCTCTGTTACTGTGTCACTATACCCCACTCCCTCTAACATGTAAACTCACTGAGCAGGGCCCTCAATCCCTCTGTTACTGTGCCACTATACCCCACTCCCTCTAACATGTAAACTCACTGAGCAGGACCCTCAATCCCTCTGTTACTGTGTCACTATACCCCACTCCCTCTAACATGTAAACTCACTGAGCAGGGCCCTCAATCCCTCTGTTACTGTGTCACTATACCCTACTCCCTCTAACATGTAAACTCACTGAGCATGGCCCTCAATCCCTCTGTTACTGTGTCACTATACCCCACTCCCTCTAACATTTAAGCTCATTGAGCAGGACCCTCAATCCCTCTGTTACTGTGTCACTATACCCCACTCCCTCTAACACGTAAACTCACTGAGCAGGCCCTCAATCCCTCTGTTACTGTGTCAATATACCCCAGTCCCTCTAACATGCAAACTCACTGAGCATGGCCCTCAATCCCTCTGTTACTGTGTCACTATACCCCACTCCCTCTAACACGTAAGCTCACTGAGCAGGGCCCTCAATCCCTCTGTTACTGTGTCACTATACCCCACTCCCTCTAACATGTAAACTCACTGAGCAGGGCCCTCAATCCCTCTGTTACTGTGCCACTATACCCCACTCCCTCTAACATGTAAACTCACTGAGCAGGACCCTCAATCCCTCTGTTACTGTGTCACTATACCCCACTCCCTCTAACATGTAAACTCACTGAGCAGGGCCCTCAATCCCTCTGTTACTGTGTCACTATACCCTACTCCCTCTAACATGTAAACTCACTGAGCATGGCCCTCAATCCCTCTGTTACTGTGTCACTATACCCCACTCCCTCTAACATTTAAGCTCATTGAGCAGGACCCTCAATCCCTCTGTTACTGTGTCACTATACCCCACTCCCTCTAACACATAAACTCACTGAGCAGGCCCTCAATCCCTCTGTTACTGTGTCACTATACCCCACTCCCTCTAACATGTAAACTCACTGAGCATGGCCCTCAATCCCTCTGTTACCGTGTCACTATACCCCACTCCCTCTAACACGTAAACTCCCTGAGCAGGGCCCTCAACCCCTCTGTTAATGTCACTATACCCCCACTCCCTCTAGCATGTAAACTCACTGAGCAGGGCCCTCAATCCCTCTGTTACTGTGTCACTATGCCCCACTCCCTCTAACATGTAAACTCACTGAGCAGGGCCTCAATCCCTCTGTTACTGTGTCACTATACCCCACTCCCTCTAACATGTAAACTCACTGAGCAGGGCCCTCAATCCCTCTGTTACTGTGTCACTATACCCCACTCCCTCTAGCATGTAAACTCACTGAGCAGGGCCCTCAATCCCTCTGTTACTGTCACTATACCCCCACTCCCTCTAGCATGTAAACTCACTGAGCAGGGCCCTCAATCCCTCTGTTAGTGTGTCATTTTACCCCACTCCCTCTAGCATGTAAGCTCACTGAGCTTAAATATACCTTTTCTCCATCGCCACACCTGTCATTTTCAAGCCTGTCCTCGCCTCAATGGCTGATATCATCAAAATGCCAAAGCACCGTGCTTCACCAATCAGCATCTCTTCATAGAGATGCATCAAATCAATGTATCTCCATGCAGAGTGTGGAAATGCTGAACGTAGGTGCTGCACACTGTGCAGCACTGCCCCAGGAAGCACCTCTAGTGGCCGTGTAAGTGACTGCACCAGGAGGTGTTACTAGGCAGCAGTTAACAGTGCTAAGAATGCAATGATATGCTATAGACACCAGAACAACTGCATTAAGCTGGAGTGGTTCTGGTGACTATGTTGTCCATTTAATAGAAATAGAATTCATTTCTTTAGTTAGATACAGATTAGAGCTGGCAATCTCTCATTGTGGATACATTGTTTTTAACACTCTGTGTAATTATACACCGTGTTCCTCTAGATTAGGGTCATTCGAGCAGCGGCCTTGTCGACTCTTCCTTCCATCCATCAACATATATCTGTCGGAATTTCTTGATATGTTTTGTTCTTCTGCCTTTTGTACTGTGCACCCTCTCTCAAGTTATTAACCAATAAACCCTCCAGGATCAAATATACATGTATTTAAAGGGCAACTGTCACCTCAAAACTATTTTGTATACAATGAGCCTTTCATTGGGCTTTGAAAGGAAATAGATTCTGTGTTAAATGAAGTTTATATATAAGTATTTCACATTTTTTTTACATAAACCTTATCGAAAAAAAAATTCTATTTCCTTAAAATACTTGATGAAAGGAGTATTATAGAAAAATAGTTTTGGAAACCAGGAATTAATGTCACCATCTTAAATCTCCCTAAAGAAACACTGCACTGAATTCCTTTTTTTTTTACAATTTAGTAGATATATCTCGAAAGAAAGCATGTACCCTTTTTCACTGTTTTCCACAGCCCTTTCCTAGCCCAAACGTTCTGTCTGCGAGGGAATACATCAATCAGAGGCTTCTCATTAACATGCCTTTACAGTGCCTTGCAAAAGTATTCACCCCCCTTGACTTTTTACCTATTGTGTTACATTACAGCCTTAAATTCAATGTTTTATTAATATGAATTTTATGTGATGGATCAGAACACAACAGTCTAAGTTGGTGAATTGAAATGAGAAAAATATATACATAAAACTATATAAAAAACAGAAAATTGGCATGTGCGTATGTATTCACCCCCTTTGTTATGAAGCCCATAAAAAGCTCTGGTGCTACCAATTACCTTCAGAAGTCACATAATTAGTGAAATGTGTGTGCAATCTAAGTGTCACATGATCTGTCATATACACACCTTTTGTGAAAGGCCCCAGAGGCTGCAACACCTACGCAAGAGGCACCACTAACCAAACACTGCCATGAAGACCAAGGAACTCTCCAAACAAGTAAGGGACAATGTTGTTGAGAAGTACAAGTCAGGGTTAGGTTATAAAAAAATATCCAAATCTTTGATGATCCCCAGGAGCACCATCAAATCTGTCATAACCAAATGGAAAGAACATGGCACAACAGCAGACGGCTGCCCACCAAAACTCACGGACCGAGCAAGGAGGGCATTAATCAGAGAGGCAGCACAGAGACCTAAGGTAACCCTGGAGGAGCTGCAGAGTTCCACAGCAGAGACTGGAGTATCTGTACATAGGACGACAATAAGCCGTACGCACCATAGAGTTGGGTTTTATGGCAGAGTGGCCAGAAGAAAGCCATTACTTTCAGCAAAAAACAAAATGGCACGTTTTGAGATTGCGAAAAGGTGGGAGACTCCCAAAATGTATGGAGGAAGGTGCTCTGGTGTGATGAGACTAAAATTGAACTTTTTGGCCATCAAAGAAAACGCTATGTCTGGCGCAAACCCACCACATCACATCACCCAAAGAACACCATCCCCACAGTGAAACATGGTGGTGGCAGCATCATGGGGTCACAATGACCCCAAACACACTGCTAAAGCAACACTTGAGTGGTTTAAGGGGAAACATGTAAAGTGTTGGAATGGCCTAGTCAAAGCCCAGACCTCAATCCAATAGAAAATCTGTGGTCAGACTTAAAGATTGCTGTTCACAAGTGCAAACCATCCAACTTGAAGGAGCTGGAGCAGTTTTGCAAGGAGGAATGGGCAAAAATCCCAGTGGTAAGATGTGGCAAGCTCATAGAGACTTATCCAAAGCGACTTGGAACTGTGATTGCTGCAAAAGGTGGCTCTACAAAGTATTGACTTTAGGGGGGTGAATAGTTATGCACATTGACTTTTTCTGTTATTTTGTCCTATTTGTTGTTTGCTTCACAATAAAAAAAATAAAAACAAATCTTCAAAGTTGTGGGCATGTTCTGTAAATTAAATGATGCAAATCCTCAAACAACCCATGTTAATGTCAACAAAACACGGAAAATGCCAAGGGAGGTGAATACTTCTGCAAGGCACTGTATGCTGGAGAAGCATTTCTTATGTTTCTCGAAGAGTTGCAGTACAGGTCATCGAAAAGGGTGAAGGCGGGCCTGCTCTGGGTTAGCATGCCTGACACATCTGTGAACTGTGTAGAGCTAACGGAAGCGGAAGAAAACCTCCCTGGATATCGGCGTAAGAGCCAAGGAATTATTTCTGCCCTCTAATATAAAAGTGGCCTTTTTTGTTGAAAACCAAATAGAAAGTTTGCCGGCTCCAGAGACGAGCATGCTCAAGTGCTTTATTTATCAGGGCTATTCCTTTAAACCTGTGCACTAATGTTTTTATTCCTTATTAGCAATATTCCAATAAACTAATGATAATGTAGCTAATTAAAGAAAATCTCTAAAGAACATAAAATCTGATGATCAGTTAATGGATCGACTCCCTACCGGTTTGTGACTAATAGCACCAGAGTAAAACGTAAGAATAAAATGCCTGTGGCATAATGGCCACCACGAAATACGCAGTGCCCACGAAATACGCAGGAAATGGTTTTTCCAACCAAACAAAGACATATTGAGAAAACGACATTGAAAATCCATTTGCTCCCGGGCCCATTAGTCAATTTACGATTGTTGGGAACACAGTAGCGTGTGGACGTTGGACTAAGGTCCCTCCCAGATGATAATACACTTTTCCAAATGACTTTTTTTAATGCGACTCATGCTGATTCAATGAAACCTGCTTTAAAACCGGATGAGAAAAGCTCGTAGAACTCACCGTCACTGGGGAACTTGCTAATTAACTGCAAATATATTGTTGTAGAGTACATTACTAAACAATACCCAGTAATACTGCTCCTAAAATGAGTTGTTCGGTAATTTCTTATATCTCATTTAATTACCTTCCAAGTTAATCATACAAATCCTAATAAACCTAAACGCAACGTGGTAAGAGGAACTCAGCGCCATCAAAAAGATGGTATTGTAATTAAATAATATCAAACCGAGCTTTTATGCTTGGTGGGGGGGAGGGGAGGCAGAAGGGGGTGTTATCCATCCATTATGTAATGAATTATAGACGGGAGCTTAAAAAGAGGGGACTGAACATTCAGCCAAAACTTACCGAATACGCCATCTTTAACTGACTATAACTGACTATAACCTAACCTTGTCTGGGATACTTTCGACTTCTAATGTCTAATAAGCTGAATATAAGTTAAAATGAAAATACAAATTTCGATGTAAACTTGACTCTCTTTAATTATAAAAATGTCCAATTCTTGGTGATGCTGCTTGTGTAACACCCAGGGGATCCTGACACGGATCTCCCAGCATGGTAAACATGGCTTGCCTGGGGGAGTTCACTTTAGAAACCAGGACTGGCCAAGAGGTTTTATGCCCGGTTTTAATGTGAGCACTGTCTGCAGGGTAAAGGAAATAAAACCATTTCTGTTCTGTCTGCAGTAAATACGTCGCTGATAACTGTGCTAGTCTCGGAGAGAAAGTATCCCAATTAAAGCTTAAATCTGGGGGTGTTGCGGATCTATGTGTTCAGCTCTAACCACTAATAAGACAGTGAGACAGCACCGAGACTCACAAAATCCCACACATTCTAAATCGTATCCATAGTTTGCTGTGAAACCTGGAGGATTTAAAAAAAAGGGTCATTTTAACGTGTTGAGCGTTTTTGGAAATTGTGGCGGTATATATTGTCACTATTTTTATTCTACTTGTAAAACCATGGGTTGGCAGATCATCATGTGAGATGTAGTTTTGCAAGAAATACAAGAGCTAATTGTTGGCTAACTGTAGAGGAATGTTTGTTCTATGGATTTTCTCTTTATTGCCATGTAGCTCTGTGATATAACCATACACACTGCCCATTACTGTGAGTTTTATTGCCGTGGAGCTCTGTGATATAACCATACACACTGCCCATTACTGTGAGTTTTATTGTCGTGGAGCTCTGTGATATAACCATACACACTGCCCATTACTGTGTTTTATTGTCGTGGAGCTCTGTGATATAGCCATACACACTGCCCATTATTGTGAGTTTTATTGCCGTGGAGCTCTGTGATATAACCATACACACTGCCCATTACTGTGAGTTTTATTGTCGTGGAGCTCTGTGATATAACCATACACACTGCCCATTATTGTGAGTTTTATTGCCGTGGAGCTCTGTGATATAACCATACACACTGCCCATTACTGTGAGTTTTATTGTCGTGGAGCTCTGTGATATAACCATACACACTGCCCATTACTGTTAGTTTTATTGCCGTGGAGCTCTGTGATATAACCATACACACTGCCCATTACTGTGAGTTTTATTGCTGTGGAGCTCTGTGATATAACCATACACACTGCCCATTACTGTGAGTTTTATTGCCGTTGAGCTCTGTGATATAACCATACACACTGCCCATTACTGTTAGTTTTATTGCCGTGGAGCTCTGTGATATAACCATACACACTGCCCATTACTGTGAGTTTTATTGCTGTGGAGCTCTGTGATATAACCATACACACTGCCCATTACTGTGAGTTTTATTGCCGTTGAGCTCTGTGATATAACCATACACACTGCCCATTACTGTGAGTTTTATTGCCGTGGAGCTCTGTGATATAACCATACACACTGCCCATTACTGTGTTTTATTGCCATGTAGCTCTGTGATATAACCATACACACTGCCCATTACTGTGAGTTTTATTGTCGTGGAGCTCTGTGATATAACCATACACACTGCCCATTACTGTGTTTTATTGTCGTGGAGCTCTGTGATATAGCCATACACACTGCCCATTATTGTGAGTTTTATTGCCGTGGAGCTCTGTGATATAACCATACACACTGCCCATTACTGTGAGTTTTATTGTCGTGGAGCTCTGTGATATAACCATACACACTGCCCATTATTGTGAGTTTTATTGCCGTGGAGCTCTGTGATATAACCATACACACTGCCCATTACTGTGAGTTTTATTGTCGTGGAGCTCTGTGATATAACCATACACACTGCCCATTACTGTTAGTTTTATTGCCGTGGAGCTCTGTGATATAACCATACACACTGCCCATTACTGTGAGTTTTATTGCTGTGGAGCTCTGTGATATAACCATACACACTGCCCATTACTGTGAGTTTTATTGCCGTTGAGCTCTGTGATATAACCATACACACTGCCCATTATTGTGAGTTTTATTGCCGTGGAGCTCTGTGATATAACCATACACACTGCCCATTACTGTGTTTTATTGCCATGTAGCTCTGTGATATAACCATACACACTGCCCATTACTGTGAGTTTTATTGTCGTGGAGCTCTGTGATATAACCATACACACTGCCCATTACTGTGTTTTATTGTCGTGGAGCTCTGTGATATAGCCATACACACTGCCCATTATTGTGAGTTTTATTGCCGTGGAGCTCTGTGATATAACCATACACACTGCCCATTACTGTGAGTTTTATTGTCGTGGAGCTCTGTGATATAGCCATACACACTGCCCATTACTGTGAGTTTTATTGTCGTGGAGCTCTGTGATATAACCATACACACTGTACATTACTGTGAGTTTTATTGCTGTGGAGCTCTGTGATATAACCATACACACTGTACATTACTGTGAGTTTTATTGCCGTGGAGCTCTGTGATATAACCATACACACTGTACATTACTGTGAGTTTTATTGCCGTGGAGCTCTGTGATATAACCATACACACTGCCCATTACTGTGATTTTATTGCCGTGGAGCTCTGTGATATAACCATACACACTGCCCATTACTGTGAGTTTTATTGTCGTGGAGCTCTGTGATATAGCCATACACACTGCCCATTACTGTGAGTTTTATTGTCGTGGAGCTCTGTGATATAACCATACACACTGTACATTACTGTGAGTTTTATTGCCGTGGAGCTCTGTGATATAACCATACACACTGTACATTACTGTGAGTTTTATTGCTGTGGAGCTCTGTGATATAACCATACACACTGTACATTACTGTGAGTTTTTTTGCTGTTGAGCTCTGTGATATAACCATACACACTGTACATTACTGTGAGTTTTATTGCCGTGGAGCTCTGTGATATAACCATACACACTGTACATTACTGTGAGTTTTATTGCCGTGGAGCTCTGTGATATAACCATACACACTGTACATTACTGTGAGTTTTATTGCCGTGGAGCTCTGTGATATAACCATACACACTGTACATTACTGTGAGTTTTTTTGCTGTTGAGCTCTGTGATATAACCATACACACTGTATATTACTGTGAGTTTTATTGCTGTGGAGCTCTGTGATATAACCATACACACTGCCCATTACTGTGAGTTTTATTGCTGTGGAGCTCTGTGATATAACCATACACACTGTACATTACTGTGAGTTTTATTGCCGTGGAGCTCTGTGATATAACCATACACACTGCACATTACTGTGAGTTTTATTGCAGTGGAGCTCTGTGATATAACCATACACACTGCACATTACTGTGAGTTTTATTGCTGTGGAGCTCTGTGATATAACCATACACACTGCCCATTACTGTGAGTTTTATTGCCGTGGAGCTCTGTGATATAACCATACACACTGTACATTACTGTGAGTTTTATTGCCGTGGAGCTCTGTGATATAACCATACACACTGCACATTACTGTGAGTTTTTTTGCTGTTGAGCTCTGTGATATAACCATACACACTGCCCATTACTGTGAGTTTTATTGCCGTGGAGCTCTGTGATATAACCATACACACTGCACATTACTGTGAGTTTTTTTGCTGTTGAGCTCTGGTCAGTGGTGGAGCTACCACAGTTGTAGGGGTCGCAGCTGCGATCAAGCACATCACTCCTGGGGGCTCAGCTGCCCAGTTGTCCCCTGCTGATGTAGATTCTGCCTGTCTGGCGTAATTACCAGGGTCGCAAAGGTCGTGACTGCGCCTTGGCCTTGGAGTTCTGTCTGTCAGGGGTGCCCATCGGGGTTGGTAGCAGCCTAATTTATTTACAAGCCTGCTGCTGCTTGCCCAGGACCCAGCGCTGGACTCCACTCCTCCATGATTTCCTGGTAATCCGGTGCAGTATGTGACTCTCAGCAAATTCTGCTGAAATCCTCTATCATGTTCTGTCCCTCGCGGGACTTATTACAATAGATAAAATATGAATTAGAAATAGCATGATTGATTCCAAACAGGTAATACAGAAAAACTTTATTGAATAAAATAATTTGAAGTGGAGGCCTCACACGGAGGAATTGTACAAAATACTAGTTTGTAAACTCAAGGGTCTTGCAAATAAGAGACTACGTTGAGAATTTAGAGAAAAATAATTAAAAAAACGTAGAAAGCCAGCGCTCCGAGCATTGCGAGGCCTCCACCCAATCTTGTTGAAACATATAAACTAATTGGGAATGACAGAACATTAAGGTAGGTTTATCAAGAGATATCTAGGTTGGGCCTCCCAGCAGCCGTCATTTGGATAAATCCCAGATATTATATGGTAGTGTTAGAAAAAATACAGCGAACGGACAGATCTGGGGATAGCGGCGAGAACAGGCCCAAAAACAGTGGAATAAATAATCCGCCTCCTCCACACATTTGGAACATCTGGAGAAGTCTGTTAAATACAGTCAGTGTTGAGAATATATTGCTTATTGAAAAACATCTTTTAAAGCATTCAAATACCAAAATAATGATGATGTATTGAATAAGCACTGTGCTCAAACACCCACCCCTCCTGAGCAGCAGCCCAGGGATGGATTTGGGATAGAGCGCATGTAACTTTTAGTTTTGCTTTTGTATTGATGTATATATGAATGTAAGACAAATATATTACAATTCTCTTCCCCAGAAAGTAAAGAATAGAAGAAACAACATGACCTGTTTTTCTTCCAGTCCGTTTATATACAATAGTCTCTTATAAGCAGGGGGATCTTCCCATTTTTTCATATGCAATGTTTTTTATGTGTTTGTACATCGCTATGACATATGTTGGAGCATCATCATTAATATAAACATGGAACTCAATATTGCAAGAAGCAAGGCCTCTGACATTCCAGGAATTTTCAGAAATCTTGCATATTTTAGGACTGTCCTCACAACAGGACAGGCACATGATGTCATGCCCTAAAAGTTTGTTAACACTTCAACACCCTATTAAAAAAACATTCTGTCTCTCAGGCAGGCGACGCAGTGAAGAAACCTGCTTGTTTCATACAAGATAGCCGCGCCGCAGAGCATTCCAAACAGACGTGGTGACAGGGAAGTGGTGGCAACATTTAACACGTCTTTTCCTGGAGGTCCATTTAAATTACGGACATACTTCAGGAGGGCAATCGCCTTTAAGAATGCGCCTTGTTCCCTGAGCAGAGGAAGTGCAAGGATAAAAATATAAGCATTACGTTATTTCGGGGTTATCGACACCACTGACCAAACATTGTCCACCTATCTCTCGAGACACAAGGATGATAAGTGAGAAATAGTTTGTCGTTATTTAAGTTCTCCAGCCCATCTCATTGTTTCTGTAATAACGGATGGATTGCTACATGAGCTGTGAAAACTAGGCTGCCGTATAGTGCCAATACCACCGGGAGTACTTATTCACTGAATAGGGAATTGAAGTCAGCAGAGACCCAAATTGAATATTTTTACAAAACCACACTTTTTTAGGGAATTTAATATTTTTTTTCAGTTCATTACAATTCACAGTTTACATAATAAACTTGAAAAGTCTATTTCTTTCTTAAAGTATGAATGAATGCAAATACAAAGAGAATTTAAAATGTAAGTTAAATTAGATTAAATTAAAAAAACAACAAGTTTATTTACCAAAGTAAATGTAAAAATATCAATAAAGAATCGACGTGCATTCCTTGCACAATTAATCTATCCATTGGGCTTAGAAAAAGTTTTGATTTTGTTTATCAGATGATCGATCTGTTTAAATAACCTATTGATAGGGGTTCGAATATCAAATGAATCGACTCATTTAAGGATGAGCGCAACGAATGAACATGTCTAATAAAAAATACGTAGAGGTCAAGTGAAGAACTCAGCATGGTTTCTGTAATGCTGCATTGTGATTGGCTGCCAGATATTGGATGTAACGCATCTGGGCAAACACAAAACACAAATTTCAAATTTCCATTATTCTACATACAACGATAATGAGATAGTTATAGAATGTTGCAAAAAAGACACAAGTTTATATTCAAACTTTTACAGATCGCTTTAGAGTCTGTCGATCCAAAATAAATACATTTTAAAAAAATACTAAAAGGAAAACTGGCACCATATTTTATTTTTTATTAAAATATTATTATTTATTACAATATTTGCAATATTACTGTAATTTGTGTAATCTGTGTTATGTGTAATGTAATAAAAATTATATGTAATGTTATATATTGTATGTTATGTGTGATGCAATCTGTGTATTTTTTCGTAATGCATGTATTTAAATAAACATTGGATTATAATGCCATGCTAAATATTAACTTTAAAAAATCTCTCCATAATAATATGCCTAGAGGGGTATCAGGTACACATTGCTGACGAGGTCCATAGAAGGCCAAAATGATCATCCAGGGTTGCTGTAGCTCTTGTGCAGAGAGAACTTGATGGCATTTTGGTTATGGACTGCCCTCGCGGGTGGGATCAGTCTGATGTGCAATAGTATAGGTTCTCTTCCCCCAATATGTCTAAGGACACCAACCAGTCTACCATAGACAACCTTGAATTTCAAATATCTGGGAGTAGTTAACCCCCTTAAAAATGTCCACCTTATATTGTATTAACATGACGCCACTTTTGGCTGAGGTGAGGGATCTCCTATCTTGATGGGCACGTCTTCTATAATCAGTCATAGTACTCAAAATCCTCGACCCCCTGCAGACCTACCCATGCTTCTCCCATGCTCAGATAAGAAAGCTGTTCATTGGCTCTTTTCCAAATTTCTCTAGCAACATCAGAGAATTATATTGCATAAATTATCTCAACCCAGATTTATGATTGGTCTAAATATTCCGAATTTAAAACTCTATACTCTAGCAGCACACTATTGTCATGCTCTAGATTAGATAAGAGGATCAGGACTATTCACAGTAGTACCCACAGAAACAGAACTTTACCATAGTGTAGCGCTTTCTCAATTGCTACATGGTCCATACACTCACTTCCAGAGGAAACGCATGGCAGTCCTTTATTGGCATCCACCATAAAGTGTGGCAGTTGGTGAGACAGCTCCAAGGGCTGGGCTCCAGTGGTAATACACCAGATTTATCTCCTACTTACGTAACCCACGCTTACAGGACGGGAAGGCCCAATATCCATACCGTTCCTGGGAAACCGCAGGTTATACCAACATACGATTTCCTGAACGACCATAATATAATCAGCCCTCACAAATTTCCTGACCTTGATGCTCCCTTCTTCACATTCCTACAGACACCCAGTCTGATGTGAACTATTCTTCCACATTGCGTCTCGGTGGATTGGGATCATCCCATAGATTATTCACTTACTCAACATGCTACTTCTTCTTAATCAGTTAGCTCACTCTATTTACAAATTTGGCCGAGCTTGGACCATTTGGTCACACAGTCACGGTGGGTTATACATTCCCCCTTATTAAACCATGCGGTGCTCATAGCAACAGCTGTCAAACCGCTCCATTAGTGGAGCAGACCTTTATCACTGTTTCTGGGGGAGACGTGAGGCTTAGGACATTCTGGAAGCAAGTTGAAAGTGATATAACTCAACTATAAGGCACACCAAGGATAGGCAACCTTGGCCTACATCTCCCTTGAGAATATGTAATAGCATTATGGGAGATATAATTCACAACATTAAGACTGCAGAAAGTTGCCTACCCCTTAGACCATTTGGTATTTTTCCGCTATTAACAACACTGAGGGTACCAGCAGAAAATTCAGGACATGTTCCTAAAATAGTCCACAGGATCCTGGATGAGGAACCTAAATGTATATTACACCACTGGATCATCCCTCCTCCCTCCGTTATCATTGCTTCACACAAAAGTGTCCTTCCTATTTCACATGGATTGTATTAAAGTCTCAGTATAACCCCCCAAAAAAAAACTTTGATGAAAGGATTCTCTTTTACCTGGCAACCTTACATTAACTCTTCGGATAGATCTGTTCTATCCAAACAGAAATCTTCTTGTGAATTCACGGACCGGACTAGGGAGCGGGCCAACCCCCCATGATTTAATAATACAAACCTCATAAAGCTGGGCAATCCAGAGCTTCAATTTTACATGACTCGTAAACGAGAGCACTGTCCTCCTCCTTACTAATTTAATATGAGATATTCTTGACAGTCCCTTGCTTGTCCTTTCTGCATGACTCATGATAATAAAATAGTTTAAATCTAATTAAAATGTAAAATAAATCAGAGCATTGCGTGGAAAGAAGGGTAACAAGTTATAGGCGATTCTCAATGTTTTATTCTATGGTGTAATTTCTAGAAAAGTGAGAAGTTTCAAATTGTTCTGCGAAAGGAGGAAAAACTCCGTCTCGACCCAAGAGTGTCATTTGGATTTCTCTCGGGAACAACTAGTGGTTAATACGATGATTGCATTTGTGTGCATTCTACTGAAGTTATCCCCCAGCAAGCCGTGTTATGATATACGTATCTAACGGATAATATTTCTGCCGAATGGCTCCGGCTATGCCATAAACAGACACATTTCATTTTTAATGAATCTTTCTGTTTAACAAATTTACGTCTAAGCGGAAGAACAGATAAACTCCCCTTAGGAATTTCAAATTGTGATGAACTCACAGTGAATGACAGAATATAATTTAATTACAAGCCTGGAGAGTGGCATATCTTCATTACTCGATAATCTGAGACGATGTTTCATTACAGTCAGCAGCTAATATGTTGTGTAATGAGATTATGGTTCTGTTGGTTCTCCATTCCTTTGTGCATCACTTGTTCGATTACAGGAACATCTGAAAGGACAATGGCAATATTAATACAATCCTGTGTATCGGGCGCTGACTTCCAATTATTAACCTGGATTGCTTAAAGGGGCAATGTTACATATTTATTTTTGTGTCGGGAATTAGTAAAGCAAATGCTTCCTAATGCTCATTAATGCTCACTCGCATAGTTTGATTGGCACAAGTTCTCTAAATTAACTTACCACTCAAAGAATTGTTACTGTGGAGTGAGCGTGCTGCTCAGGTAGTGTGGGTTATAGGAGGTGTGGGGAGCTGCAGTGAGCGTGCTGCTCAGGTAGTGTGTGTTATAGGAGGTGTGAGAGCTGCAGTGAGCGTGCTGCTCAGGTAGTGTGTGTTATAGGAGGTGTGAGAGCTGCAGTGAGCGTGCTGCTCAGGTAGTGTGTGTTATAGGAGGTGTGAGAGCTGCAGTGAGTGTGCTGCTCAGGTAGTGTGTGTTATTGGAGGTGTGAGAGCTGCAGTGAGCGTGCTGCTCAGGTAGTGTGTGTTATAGGAGGTGTGGGGAGCTGCAGTGAGCGTGCTGCTCAGGTAGTGTGTGTTATAGGAGGTGTGGGGAGCTGCAGTGAGCGTGCTGCTCAGGTAGTGTGGGTTATAGGAGGTGTGGGGAGCTGCAGTGAGCGTGCTGCTCAGGTAGTGTGTGTTATAGGAGGTGTGAGAGCTGCAGTGAGTGTGCTGCTCAGGTAGTGTGTGTTATAGGAGGTGTGAGAGCTGCAGTGAGCGTGCTGCTCAGGTAGTGTGTGTTATAGGAGGTGTGGGGAGCTGCAGTGAGCGTGCTGCTCAGGTAGTGTTGGTTATAGGAGATGTGGGGAGCTGCAGTGAGTGTGCTGCTCAGGTAGTGTGTGTTATAGGAGGTGTGGGGAGCTGCAGTGAGTGTGCTGCTCAGGTAGTGTGTGTTATAGGAGGTGTGAGGAGCTGCAGTGAGTGTGCTGCTCAGGTAGTGTGTGTTATAGGAGATGTGGGGAGCTGCAGTGAGCGTGTTGCTCAGGTAGTGTGTGTTATAGGAGGTGTGGGGAGGTGCAGTGAGCGTGCTGCTCAGGTAGTGTGTGTTATAGGAGGTGTGGGGAGCTGCAGTGAGTGTGCTGCTCAGGTAGTGTGTGTTATAGGAGGTGTGGGGAGCTGCAGTGAGCATGCTGCTCAGGTAGTGTGTGTTATAGGAGGTGTGGGGAGCTGCAGTGAGTGTGCTGCTCTGGTAGTGTGTGTTATAAAAAGTGTGGGGAGCTGCTGTGAGGGTGCTGCTCAGGTAGTGTGTGTTATAGGAGGTGTGGGGAGCTGCAGTGAGCATGCTGCTCAGGTAGTGTGTGTTATAGGAGGTGTGGGGAGCTGCAGTGAGTGTGCGGCTCAGGTAGTGTGTGTTATAGGAGGTGTGGGGAGCTGCAGTGAGCGTGCTGCTCAGGTAGTGTGTGTTATAGGAGGTGTGGGGAGCTGCAGGGAGTGTGCTGCTCAGGTAGTGTGTGTTATAGAAAGTGTGGGGAGCTGCTCTGAGGGTGCTGCTCAGGTAGTGTGTGTTATAGGAGGTGTGGGGAGCTGCAGTGAGCGTGCTGCTCAGGTAGTGTGTGTTATAGGAGGTGTGGGGAGCTGCAGTGAGCATTCTGCTCAGGTAGTGTGTGTTATAGGAGGTGTGGGGAGCTGCAGTGAGTGTGCTGCTCTGGTAGTGTGTGTTATAGGAGGTGTGGGGGGCTGCAGTGAGGGTGCTGCTCAGGTAGTGTGTGTTATATGAGGTGTGAGGAGCTGCAGTGAGTGTGCTGCTCAGGTAGTGTGTGTTATAGGAGGTGTGAGGAGCTGCAGTGAGCATGCTGCTTAGGTAGTGTGTGTTATAGGAGGTGTGGGGAGCTGCAGTGAGCGTGCTGCTCAGGTAGTGTGGGTAGAGGAGGTGTGGGGAGCTGCAGTGAGCGTGCTGCTCAGGTACTGTGTGTTATAGGAGGTGTGGGAACTGCAGTTAGTTTGCTGCTCAGGTAGTGTGGGTTATAGGAGGTGTGGGGAGCTGCAGTGAGTGTGCTGCACAGGTAGTGTGGGTTATACGAGGTGTGGGGAGCTGCAGTAAGCGTGCTGCTCAGGTAGTGTGTGTTATAGGAGGAGTGGGGAGCTGCAGTGAGTGTGCTGCTCAGGTAGTGTGGGTTATAGGAGGTGCTGCTCAGGTAGTGTGGGTTATATGAGGTGTGGGGAGCTGCAGTGAGCTTATTGCCCAGGTAGTGTGTGTTATAGGAGGTGTGGGGAACAGCAGTGAGTGTGCTGCTCAGGTAGTGTGGGTTATAGGAGGTGCTGCTCAGGTAGTGTGGGTTATATGAGGTGCGGGAAGCTGCAGTGAGCCTATTGCTCAGGTAGTGTGTGTTATAGGAGGTTTGGGGAGCTGCAGTGAGTGCGCTGCTCAGGTAGTGTGGGTTATAGGAGGTGTGGGGAGCTGCAGTGAGCTTATTGCTCAGGTAGTGTGTGTTATAGGAGGTGTGGGGAGCTGCAGTGAGCGTGTTGCTCAGGTAGTGTGGGTTATAGGAGGTGTGGGGAGCTGCAGTGAGCGTGTTGCAAATGTAGTGTGGGTTATAGGAAGTGTGGGGAGCTGCAGTGAGTGTGCTGCTCAGGTAGTGTGTGTTATAGGAGGTGTGGGGAGCTGCAGTGAGCGTGCTGCTCAGGTAGTGTGGATTATAGGAGGTGCTGCTCAGGTAGTGTGGGTTATAGGAGGTGTGGGGAGCTGCAGTGAGTGTGCTGCTCAGGTAGTGTGGGTTATAGGAGGTGTGGGGAGGTGCAGTGAGTGTTTCACTCAGGTAGTGTGTGTTATAGGAGGTGTGAGAGCTGCAGTGAGTGTGCTGCTCAGGTAGTGTGTGTTATAGGAGGTGTGAGAGCTGCAGTGAGCGTGCTGCTCAGGTAGTGTGTGTTATAGGAGGTGTGGGGAGCTGCAGTGAGTGTTTCACTCAGGTAGTGTGTGTTATAGGAGGTGTGGGGAGTTGCAGTGAGTGTGCTGCTCAGGTAGTGTGTGTTATAGTAGGTGTGGGGAGCTGCAGTGAGCGTGTTGCTCAGGTAGTGTGTGTTATAGGAGGTGTGGGGAGCTGCAGTGAGTGTTTCGCTCAGGTAGTGTGTGTTATATGGTGTAGAGAATATTGATTATATTTTTTTATTTCAGATTTTGTAAAATGATTCCTGATGTTTTGAATGTAGATTACTGGATGTATGAAATGTGAAAAAGGAGGAAATTGGAAAAGTAAAATCGCTGTATATAAAAAAACAAACTGGTTTACGCGTAGACAAGTGGACAGAATGTTCCAAAAATCCATTCTCTTTGTGATGTAGATGACATTTTCATTGACACCAAGGCATCTATATAAGGAGCCCTTGAGTACCGCCAGTAAATATGCAAAAAAATTCCTCAAATATTTTGTTAATGACTCCTGTAAATAATCGCGCCCCTGAATATTTACCCCCAACGATAAGATTGTCTCTGGAGCGGAAGGATGTATCTTAGGATATCTCTATTTGTCCATTGACAGACGGACATGGTAACATTCCACAGCATTGTGAGCGCAGCACATGAGCTCATTGGATGATACAGAATTGATAGATAAATGTTCAGTGAAATTGCACGAGTTCTGGGCTCATCGGAGGAATAAGAAGGTGACAAATCTTACTGGAAACAGTTGAAGCTCCTTTGAGTGTCAGGCGACACTTTGCAGCAGATGACTGCGTTATCAGTTCTCGCCCCAAGCCTTCGAGCAGACGTATTTTAGGAATTGGTCTTTATTCGAATTCTAACAATGATTGTCACTTCTCGGAATACACCATTGAATAACATATTACAAATCACCTATAGCCTGTGTTAAGCTTTTTTGATGCGATATTCTGTTTTCTTTTTAATTGTACATTACAGATTTAGACATATAATCCCGTTTAGTCCTGGCCAAGCCGGGACACACATTGCATCGGTGGAGGAGAAATAGAAACGATATACTGCTATTTACTATGTTTAATGACAGAAAAAGGAAAGCAGGAGCTAGACTGGCATATGTATAATGCAATACCAAATACATACATAAAAAAATGCTGATTTTAAAGGGTTACTCCAAGCACCATAACCACTACAAACCACAAAGAAGTTCCCTGGCCCGGTGCTTGGTTCCCTGGCCCGGTGCGTGCTTGCATGGATTACCCTGGTGAGGTGCTTGGTTGCAAACCAGTTTGCCCCTCACTGGCCAGGTTCCCGCTGAGAGCGGAGCCCCACTCTGTTGCAGCTTAATCGCATCCTGCTTCTGAAGCGATGCAGATCCCAGAGGCTGATCCTGCAGTTCATTGATTGGCTGAGAGCGGCAGATGAGGCTATGCACACAATTGACATTAGCCGGCCCAGAACAGTTATTCCCAGCAGACTAAATATGCTCCAATGGCGCTGCCAGAGGGGGAGTTAAACCTCCGTACCTAGCCTAAATATCTCTGTATGTGTACCCTTTCTTACTGGCTCCTTGCACCATGACCACTTCCAAACACTGAAGTGGTTATGGTGGTTGAAGTAACCCTATTCAATTCTTCAAAGCTACATAAAAACATTTCTCATGCATGGCTCACAGTCTGAAGCAGGGACTGTCATATAGTGTTAATCTGCTTGAAAGTGGCTTAAAACAAAATGGTTGGACAATGCCAGGGTACTCCAGGCTCTATAACCACTTCAATGAGACAAAGTGGTTATGGTGCCTACAGTGTCTCTTTAATGAAGACACTGACTAAGGGGCTTATTCTCTAAACAGTGAACTAAAGTGAATTTAAAACCAGGTTTGTGAAATTTAACTCAAAATGTTGGATTTGGAAAATATCTCTAACTATAGTCAAATATTGTCTGTTTTAGCTTCAATTTTGCAACTAGGCTTCAGTTCACAACAATTCACTTGTTAGTGGCCAAGCCCTTGCACTCAGAAAACCTGGAATAGGATACACACACACATATATACATGGGGATTTATTTGCTTAACTGGGATTTGTGCATACTTAGCAAGGGGAATACATTGTTTCCCAATTTGGCTGTTTATATACATAATGTAGATTAGCATGTATATTAAATATATTTAGATCTTATTATCTCACATTAAGAGAACCAGATGAGGACCATCGAAATTTGCTCATTCAACCTGAGAATCCGCCCATTCACCGTGAGATTATGCCCTTTCCCCCCCATGAAATTATGGGGTTCTACCTAGTAACACAAATTATTTCCCCTGAGGATTATTATATATTGAAGCCTATCCCTGAGATTTGGTTTCAAACCCTACAAGCTTCGCATGGACGATTTGATGATTACACCGGTCCAAGTTATGTACTGCAAGAGACCACCTTCCATGGAAGGCCAGTACCAGCCATTATAATACCATTTACATGGGGTCTGTCATTGTGGGGGATGCTAAATGCAATGATTATGGAATGTATTAACTACTACACCGTCTCTTCGAGCCGTCCCAATTCCAGCATTGGGGGATGATTGGTGGAGAAGTGAAGACTCGACGGTTGACAGTGTAATCGTGGAGTTGACAGTTAAGTCAATCATCGACTGGAAGACAGACTCCAGCGTGGTCAGCTGGGCGTTCTATCTGCTATCCCAAAGTGTTAATTTAAAGCTCTCCTCTCTAATCAGTGGGTGCTGACAGGTAACATCGCATTCCATAGTAGCGCATGACAAATCCTCACCACAAATAGCGCTAATGATCTCGGCAGAAGCTGGGACACTGTCATCTGGACGGAGAGAGGATTGTATTAATGTGGGAGGAAAATGTCGCTTATATCTCATCTGTGATCTCAATTTCTACATGATATATTTTACTCTAAACACAACATGTTTTTAAATAGATTTATTTTGATAGAGCGGGCTGTATGATAACATTCCATTTAATTTGCACAATTTGTAGCATAAACATTTATAATCGCCTATAAATGATACACATACCCCGTCCCTGCTCAACATGCTATTAACTAGAATCATTGTCTAGATAATATTACCGTCCAAATCAATCTAGATTCTATAATATACATTAATCTTTTCTATGTAACAAATACATGAAAACAGCAGGAAACAGGTGTCAGTTACTAAAAGAGAAATTGACGAAAAATGAAAAGAGAATTGTACATTTTAATCAAAAGATCACATCACAGAACTTCACAATCAAAACTTCAATAGATAATATGGCCTGGCACAAATCGACACATTAATACATCGTATGCTTTGTCGCTATCCCTTGCTAAGGGCAATCACAGGAAGCATCATGCTCAAGGTAAGGGGTGGATGGCTAAACCTAACACGGTTAATATGTAGGGTAAAACGATGGAGGGAGCTACACGTGGTCAATAGACGGGAGAACGAGATGTAAGTGGGGGCAGAAGAGAAAAAAAGACACACATTTTCTTGTACCAGTCGGAGGAGATTAGCTTTAGATCTGATGGAAACCATTGTTTTTAGAAACCACTTGAAATGGCTTGATAAAAAGCTGAATCGATAGTATTTGTGTACCATAACCACTACAATAAGCATGGTAAATGGTAACGTGTATCCCATTTTCTTTGTGAGCTGGAGTGGGGTGGGTGTTAAAGGGACACAATGGATTGCTACAATGATCCTACGATTTAGAAAAACAAAACCTGCTGCAGAGATCTGGTATCTGTAAGGAAATAAAACAGTGGGTGTAATCCCCCTCTCCCCCCAGGTGGACGTGTGCAATTTGTTTTTTTCCTAATTTAAATTTTAATAAATCTTGCTATTTGGAAATGAATTGACGGGAAACAAAAACGGAGCAAAAATAAATGTATCAAATCCATTTGTTTTAAAAGGATAGCAATATAGGGCGTTATCTAAAACACAGCTTAATTTTAATCTTTCGGCTGTTTAGTGGGTAGGTTCCTAATTTGCAATCCTTGCATGGGATTGCAATATTTAAGGATATCAAATGAGGGACTGTTTAGCAGATAGCTCTCTATACACATGGCTATCCCACCTAGGGATATCAAATGAGGGGCTGTTTAGCAGATAGCTCTCTATACACATGGCAATCCCACCTAGGGATATCAAATGAGGGACTGTTTAGCAGATAGCTCTCTATACACATGGCAATCCCACCTAGGGATATCAAATGAGGGGCTGTTTAGCAGATAGCTCTCTATACACATGGCAATCCCACCTAGGGATATCAAATGAGGGACTGTTTAGCAGATAGCTCTCTATACACATGGCAATCCCACCTAGGGATATCAAATGAGGGACTGTTTAGCAGATAGCTCTCTATACACATGGCAATCCCACCTAGGGATATCAAATGAGGGGCTGTTTAGCAGATAGCTCTCTATACACATGGCTATCCCACCTAGGGATATCAAATGAGGGGCTGTTTAGCAGATAGCTCTCTATACACATGGCAATCCCACCTAGGGATATCAAATGAGGGGCTGTTTAGCAGATAGCTCTCTATACACATGGCTATCCCACCTAGGGATATCAAATGAGGGACTGTTTAGCAGATAGCTCTCTATACACATGGCAATCCCACCTAGGGATATCAAATGGGGGCTGTTTAACAGATAGCTCTCTATACACATGGCAATCCCACCTAGGGATATCAAATGAGGGACTGTTTAGCAGATAGCTCTCTATACACATGGCAATCCCACCTAGGGATATCAAATGAGGGACTGTTTAGCAGATAGCTCTCTATACACATGGCTATCCCACCTAGGGATATCAAATGAGGGACTGTTTAGCAGATAGCTCTCTATACACATGGCAATCCCACCTAGGGATATCAAATGAGGGACTGTTTAGCAGATAGCTCTCTATACACATGGCAATCCCACCTAGGGATATCAAATGAGGGACTGTTTAGCAGATAGCTCTCTATACACATGGCAATCCCACCTAGGGATATCAAATTAGAGCCTCGTCTACTAAACAGCTTAAAGATCAAGATTGAGAAAAGCACTTATCCTAATTTTGACATTTTAATAGTTTAGCAGATATCTCCCATGAATAATGGGCTTCTAAATTTAAAAATTTAACAACATTTTCAGATGAAATAAATTTTGTCCAAATCAATATTTCCAGAATTTTAGACGAAACAAAATTTAGAAAATAAATGAATTGAAACAAAAATAAACAAATTTTAGCCCAGTGCACAACTCTACTTCGAGCAATGGGGAATTCGTCAGGTTTGGAATGTCCTGATATTAAATGAAAACACTGAGATTTATTCTGATTTCTTCCATAAAGTTAAAAATAAATCATTGTCAGTGAGGTAGCTCGTTTGGTGAATGCACCAACTGTAGTACTTTGATTTCAGGTTCAGAATATTCCTGGCAGAGTGAGTTTAGTCCTATATCATGCCTAATGTGCTAATATAGGTAAGAATAAGATCCCTATCCATAGATTTTATCCTTTCAATGTCTTTGTTTTAACTTTGCTATATGTTTCATATGGAAAAGCATTGGATTGGCTGAGATCATTTAGATCATTTAGATTTCGATGATCTCAGCCAAGGAGGTAGAGCTCCCCAGCGGAGACCAGCGATGTGATTGAGAAAAGGTAAGTAAACGACACATTCGTAATCATAATGCTATAGTGCTCCTTCTGCCCGGTGCTTTAGATGGTACATATTTATATTTACAGCCCAACCCGAGAATCCTGTTTTCGGGATATCGAGATTCACGATCTATAATCCACCTCTCTAGCTGGTATGGATTGCAACCTCCAATATACTCAGACAGCCAAGTACACCAGAGTGTGCTGGGAGTTGCAATCAGCAGCAGTTGTTGTGCTGAACATCACTAAATAAATTCCGTTTTTGGTGCTGTTTGTTTGTGTAAACTGTGAGCCGGTACCTCTGGAGGCCTAGCCGGTGCCATGTGCTGAGTTCTGTTTATTGGGCATGGATTATAATGAAGGGCGGCAGAGGACACATGTGACAGCACCACATGCATTTCGACAGTTTATCATGTCCCATTCCAGCCTCTTATCGCTCCTCCGTGGGGTTGCTCTTGAGATTTTTGTACCAAGCCTGTCTGCTCATGTGATCTCTCTAATAACATGATGTATCGAGACAAAAATACTCCTGTGGTCTGTAGTGTGTGTCCCAGTGTCCATGCTTCCAAATCGAGAATTGATGAGGGAATCACAAGTTTTAATTCAACAGAGCCAAACTGGAAAAAGTCACAGAGTTGTAGAGTTCTAGCATGAAATTTACAATTTCCAGTCAGTTTTCCATTTATCGGAAGGGAGAACTCCAATATACTTTTATTCCCTTCGCTGTGTGGCCCCTTGTTTGCATCTTCATAATTACCGACCACCCCTGGCTGTTAACCACAAATTGGTTATTAGTTCAAGTGCTTTCCCTGTGTGGCAACTGTACGTATAACCGAACGCACATGTTCAAAGAATTGGTGGCCATTTTGTCTCCCAAACGAGAGCAGCGGTACAGGGTTGTCGACGGTGTGAAACTATTTTTGATTACGTGTCCCCGCGAACACCGGGGAAACTGATACCTCTGCCCATCCAACTTCCCAAACAGTTAGGAAAATGATGTTCGGGAGACAGAAACTACCGAACAGGGGGAGCATTCGTATCCTAACAGCCAGGGGATGGATTCATCAGTGTTTGTGCAAGAACCCCCGAATTATGACCGGTTGTTGCCTTGTTTTTTCTGGAACTGTTTTGGGGCATCACTTTGTGGCCGACTAGTCAAAACTTCATTCGAATGGCGTTTCTGAACCACTGAAGGGATCTGAGTGATATTTTGGTGCTCAGATCCAAGCTATTCGGTGATATGACTTTCGTGGGGTTCTGAAGTTATTAAAAGGGATTTTTTGGGATGTTTTAAAATATTGTAGATTTTTCTGCACCTGAGGGATAATTAAGTTTTGGCTTTTTATCACGCAATTATCTCTCAGGCACAAAGGATCTTGGGAAGAAAAGCCCTGTAATTGTGACTGAGAAACCCCATGCTAGGGGAAATGTATAAAAGCTGTGTGTGGCAGGAATAAAACCAGTTGTACTCCCAGAATTGTGTGTCGTCCAGTTACTGGGGAGGAGGTGGGATATTTCTTTGGCGTTTTTCTTGTTCCTGATTGTACTTTTGTGGATCCAGCGGAGAAGAGTCCGTGCTAGGACTAAGGTTCCGCTACACTCCATGTTTTAATTTCTTTAAGGAGCAGCATGAAGGATATTGGACAAAGACGTGAGTGGCATCTCGTTAAGGTGTGCACCAGGATTATTTTTAATATCCAATCCTAAGAAAAACTAACTTTTCATAAAACTGAAACAAAACCAAAACAAAAAGAGTGCCTCCCTATACCTAAATGGGGACATGGGTAGAGTTGACCCCCAAAAAGGACAGTATTTGTGTGATTTGGCAAAATGGCTCACTAACACTGGGGAACTGGGAGTGTCATTCTTAGCTCCGCCACACTCTGTGATATATTTTGTCCCTGAGTATGCCATGCCTAACTATGTGTAGTCAGTAAGACTTTATTGAAGAGTAAGAGAAACAAATTGTAACTTTGTCACCAAGAAGCGATTCATTACAATAGTGAACAAGAGTCCAGGCAAAGTACATCATATACTGTTTCAGCCCATTACAGTATCCAGTAATCTCAGTAGGTAGACTAGCGCTATAGTGTTATCTGGGGGATCAGAGGCAAGCAGAGATCATGGCTCTCACATAGCCCCTGACCCCTCACACTTAACAAAGCCACGATTGTGGTCTCTGCTGTTGGGGAAGCACCACAGGGGATGGCCAGGGTTGGCCAATTTAGGAGTACCTCAGCTGCACCTGCTGATTGGCAGGTGCCCACTTTACAAAATTATAAATCTGACCCTTCATGGACAGTGCTGCCATGATGGTCAGACCTTGAACAATTCTGTATCATTTATCATTTGTTTTGCTCCATATATAATCTGAGAGTAAATTTATTCTCATTTTCCAAAAGGTTTATCTTGTTGATCTGACTACTGACTAAAAATGGCCGTCTGCACTGAACGACCTATAGAGGGTACCACTGCCATCGACTGCATACGTAGATTGGTCAGGAATCGCTCACTCGAGGTGGTAGGGTATCACATTCTGGGGTTATCTCTACCCTTTATTTTCTCCGTTTATATTTTAGTTCATCTCTCTGTTATACAAAACATAAAATCTTTACGGCAGTGCGTTTATTGTTCGTACTGCCTTTCTGTAGACGTTTTGTTAAACGTTGTGGTCATCGGTGTCCTAACTAACTGTCAAGATGCCAGGTAAGTGTTCTCTAAGACCGAAATGTAAGTGCAATGTCTTCTGTATTTTGATCGCTGTCTGCCAGCATGTTAAAATAAAGAATGTACTTTTTTTTTTAAATGGCAGAATTTTTTAAGAATCAAGCCATGCAATTGGTTATTTGACCTAAACATCTTGACAATTTAATCATTTAGAATTCTGTCTTTAATAATTTTATTTTTTTATAGTCAGACAATATTAACATTAGCCATATATAGAGGTTCAAATCTCTGAATTCAATATGAATTTTTACATTTTAGATTAAAAAAGCCAAAGTACTGAACTTATCCAACTCATCTATGTTATCAGTGCAGCTATTTTGGCCTATACCGTGTTTCCCTGAAAATAAGACAAGCCCCTAAAACAAGCCCTAGTCATTTGGTAATCTATGTTCAGGCACTTTTCCTGACCATAGATTCGCAGGATTCCATTCGTGACTAAGCTTATCAATGTTCAGGATCCGCGGGATTCTATTTGTGAGCAAGCTTATCTAAGTTCAGGATCTGCAGGATTCCATTCATGAGTAAGCTTATCAATGTTCGGGATTCGCGGGATTCCATTCGTGCGTAAGCTTATCAATGTTTGGGATTCGTGGGATTCCATTCGTGAGTAAGCTTATCTATGTTCGGGATTCGCGGGATTCCATTCGTGAGTAAGCTTATCAATGTTCGGGATTCGCGGGATTCCATTTGTGAGTAAGTTTATCTATGTTCGGGATTCACAGGATTCCTTTCATGAGTTAGATTATTAATGTTCGGGATTCGCGGGATTCCATTTGTGAGTAAGCTTATCAATGTTCGGGATTCGCAGGATTCCTTTCATGAGTTAGATTGTCTATGTTCGGGATTTGTGGGATTCCATGCCCTAGTGAACACCAACCATAAACCTGCTTTCTAGCACATGCTTGCTACCATTTCCCCCCAAAATAAGACATCACCCGAAGATAAGCCTCAGTGTGTTTTTCAGGGGAAAAATCATTATAAGACCTGGTCTTATTTTTGGGGGAAAGACAGTATGGAAAATTGACTTTCAATTCAGTTTGATTTCCTGACAATTCATACTTGCGAGGTCCTAAACAAATATCCCATCAAGATAATGGGGTGGTGGCATGAAAGTTGATCCTTGTCTGTTGCAAAACCCACACTGTTTTGCCAGATGCAGGCTGGTAAAGCATCATGGGAGTTGCAGTCCAGTAATAACTGGGACTCTGCTTCCTGAACACTTCTGGAAGAATGAAGTCAATTACTCCATCAAGTTGGGATCACAACTTGATGCTTTGGTGAATTTACAGATTTACCTACTGAAGCGTATGAATTCTACATACTGCAGGGCAAAACTATTTATATCCAGCTTAAGAGCTTTACGGAAAGATAAGTGTATAGGAAAATGTGGCTGATCCAGAGCCTCTAACTTTCCAAACCTTGTTTCAATCTGAACCAGAAAATCTGTCCTTGTAAAAAATATTTGAACAATTTATGTATTATGTCTGTTTAATATTTCCCTGAGGAGTCATTTATGCAAAAAGTGTCAGAGAATTGCCGTAGAGCCGTAGTAATGGGATCACTTGGAACATTTTAACATAAATCTTGTATTAACATGCACCCTGCTCGGTTTATTACAAATATTTTAGAAATGTGGCAGGGGGAGATAAGGATATTTACACTAATTACACTACATGGAACAGCTGAGGGAAGCTTTCTTTTTTTTAAAAATTATGATTCAGAGGTTTTTTTTAATTCATAGTTGAGGTGTAAATTTTCTATAATTATTGCATCCAGCGACAGCTTATATAAGATGCACACAATTCTTCCAGTAATTTGGGCATTGCATTCAGGGTGATAATTAAAGGGACACTCCAGGGACCAATATTACCTTTGTACATTTTATAGCTTTTGGCCTGAATAATAATCTGTATTGTCAGCATATTCAATTTTGTTTATAATTTGCAAAAATAATAAATAAACCTTTATTCTACAAAGTAACCCTCCTCCACTGTCCCACCTGCTCTCATACTAAAATCAGTTCTTCGTGCAGGTTCATCTATCTGTATTATTATCTGTATTATTATCTAACCTACAGTGTCCAATAACCCAGCTGTACATGTCATAAGGAAACTCCTGGAGGCCATTTAATAGCTGTCCTGCCTAGAAAGTTAATAATTATATTACAGCATCCACAAACTCCTGCTCTGACCACAAATGAGGTTGCACACAGAGAGATTTGAAATCTGCAATTGCATTCTGCTTTGTACTCTTTATCACTAACAATGCCGGATTAAGGGAACACTGTACTCACCATAACAACTTCAACTCAAGTAAGTTGTTATAGTGCCTATAGTAGTTCCCCCTTCCCTAGTGACTCCAAATCTTTATATTTTAATAATTAGAAGGCTTGGAAGCCCTCTGGGTAGGAGAGCTGGGACTTTGCTTCCTGACTGTCATACCCTAACATACTGTGATGTCACAAGTGCATGCGCATGCATCACAATCTTCCATAGAGAATCATTGCACACAATTATTCTCTATGGCAGAATCAAAGGCCATGTATGCGCCTATGGCCCCCAATGCTCCTTTCAGGATGACATCACGCTAGGACGAGGGAGACTTGGCACTGGACAGAGGGGCCAGAGGGGCACTTCAGCTAAGGAGGGACATGAATACTGCAGCGTTAGGAATACAGATATATATTTCTACCACTATGATGTTGCATTTAGTGTGTCTAACTGTTCAGACCTCACAGCACATAATGACAGGATTCTGATTTAGCAATTACTTCCTACAGTGGGAAGAATAGAGCTAAGAGGACGGAATGTCAGGACATTTGCACACACTCAAAATAAAGTTTAAATTAAATAAAAAATAAAAATCCGTTTTATTGTTATTATTTTGGATTGGTTGTCTTATTGTATATTATATTATTATATTATTGCATATTTGAATGCATTATCTTTAGAGCTCTTTGAATTCCTGAAAATTCACTGTTTAAAAAAAAAAATTCTCACAGGCTATTTTTTCATCTAGATTGTTTAAGTGAGGATTTTATTTTATAATGCAGTCAATTTTATGATGTGTTTAAAAATGCAGCATTATATCTGAGCTTAAAAATATAGCCAGTGATCTTAAGTAATGAATTTCATTCAAATATGCAGCTTTTTAAATTCCGTGCTGTTAAAAATGTATATCTACATCACCAAAATCAGAGTTTTATTGTTCTGGGGAGGAATGGTAAACTTGTTTTTATAACATAATTACATAGAACACAAGCAACGTTCTAATATATTATTACATTCTTTTATTTCCTAGTAAATAAAATGGTGAGAAATATGTACACCAGGGGTTGGGGTATGCTTGCGTCCACGGCTGCCTGGGTACACGTCATTGGGAGTGAGGGAGTTAATTAAAGCAATCACTTAGCATTTAGCTTCCCCCAAAAATACAATTAATGGCACTATAAGTGAGGCAGGCATAGGAATATATATATTATGCATGCATATTCCTTAAATGTCCCCAGTTAAATGGGGGTGCCTGGTTCTTCTAGTTTAAAGAAATGCTGATTATTCCAGGAAGGATGAATGTGTCACTTTCCAGCTTAGAGCTGAATAAGACAGTCCCATATCTACAGGCTTCAGCACATGTCAGCGTTAAACCCCAAGTTAGGACTGCTGTGACAGCCGCTGTCGGCTCAGCCCAGTGAAGCACTGACTGAACTATAATTTAACCCTTGGAGTATCAGAGAGAGTTAACAATATTATCTTATAATGAGGAATTCTCCTATGTACCGGTTCCCACCATCCACCATAAGAAAAATAGATTAAAAACATGCTATCAGGCCCAGCAATCTATGGAATGTGATATCTTTAGAACACTCCCAGAATGCCTTGCAGTGATATGCAAATGGCAACTTTCTGGTGCTTACTCAATGAATCCACGAATGAAAGGAAAATATACTCTCACTGGGAAACTAGCAAATATTCCCAATCCAACTAGTTTGGTCCAAATTATTTCCGGTTCCCTTGTTAATTCTCTGTCCTTCCCTGTTTAGTGAATAGAAACCCTGAGTTTCAATGGGAAAATTCACAAACTATTTCAGCAATTGCAGATGGACGTTAACTCCGACACTACTGGCACCATATCCCACCAATTACGCTCACAGTTGTTCTATGTTTCAGTTCTACGATGTGTTAAAAAATTGTGGCTCGCGGTTACATCGAAATAAAAATACTAATTTCATAGAAATGTCAAGGGATTTATTCATTAAAGATTTTTTGGGTCAGACTGCAATTATTTTTCTAATTTTGATATTGTAGGCCTGAATATTGCATTTTGGTTGCCCTTTCATCCCCATTCACTGTTTAGCGAATAGACGCTAGGACTTTCATTAAAAACCTGCCAAGAGTGAAAGGCGAAAATTCAAGCAGAGGCACAATGACAAATGCAGTTACAGACAAAGTCGCTAAGAGGAATGTAATTGGAAAGATGTAAATCTGATATTTCATTTAGAATATTTTGCATGATACAGTGTGCTAATAGTCTTGCAATTTTCGTTTCGTGTCACACAATGCGGCATTAAGTTAATGGCTCGTTCATTGTGTTCCCGGACTCTGATGGCTGTAGTAATGGAAACTTGGGGTCGAGGGTGGCACAGTGAGGCTGACAGCTATATCGCAGTTAATGTCATAACTGCACAATGAGAATTCTTCAGGGTTTGGGGGAGAAGATTGGCAAGAGGGGCTTCCTTACCATGAAATATCCCCGTCTATAATTAAAGAGCGCTATATAAATTCTAAATAATAATAATAATTGTAATTATTGGTTTTGTGACTGTGAATGCTGGTGTAAATGGACTGATAATCCCTGAGTAAGGTCGGTGGGAGGATTTAAAATGTCTATTCAATATGCTATAGGGTAAATGCTGACCGTGGTCTTATTTGTGTACCAAATAAGATTGGTAAAATCACTTAGAACAGGGGTGCCCAATAGGTGGCTCCCTCGATGTTGTAGAACTACAACTCCCACGATGCTTTGCATGTCTTTGGGATGACTTAAGAATGGCAAAGTATCATGGAAGCTGTCATTTTAAAACAGGATCTACCTTTTGGGCCCTCCTAGCTTAGAAGAAAGAGAGATTCATGACTTATTTTTAACAATTCGGTAGACATTACCGGTAGTAGAACAAACTTGTTCTTGTGTTGGAGGACACCATTTCTGATTCATTAGGAAAGCGATAACAATAATTGAACAGAGCGCACAAATACAGTATCAAATCTTACAAAGCTACATCATTTCCTCTTCGTTAAACCAATGAATATGGAGATCTAGTCACATTGGTCAGAGTGCAGGGACAGCATGTACGCACCAAGACCAATACATGAAGATGTGGTGATAGTAGAGTCTCTTTCAGTTAAAATCTCTTGCTATGCTATTTTGCATAGAGATATATTGAATCCTAACAAGTTCACGGGAAGAGAACCTTTAAGGTTATTATTTTTTTTTTTAGCTAAACCATTAATGGGAGAGGCTGCAGTATACATATTTGTTATTAAACCATCCATTAAATGTGTATTATGCACAGCCTGTCTCCTTACGACATAATCAGCCAAGGTCTGTTAGTCTATGAAGGAATTGAACCTCTTTGCTTGTTATTCAGGGTGATTTAAAAGGAAATGTTTTAACGCTGGGTGACCTCAGATGATTTCCAGTTATTGTAATGTAATTATTCCAGAGGCAGACATGATACATCTCATATTGGGCAGATGAATGGTGTTCTGAATATCTCTGAAGCATGTTTCCATTGCTGCATTGGATCTCAAAGCTTATTCGTTTTGTTCTTATTATCCTGTAAATTTCTCTTTAAAGCAGCTTTGTCACCTTCTGGGGCCTTTGCATATTTTGCAAGTGGCATTGCCACTTGGAGTGCGGTGGCCTGGGGGAGCAGAGGAAGATAACTGTCTCTCACAGCTGCCGCTATGAGGGGATTTTCCTCAGCACCTGGTGCTTCATCTACCAGGATACAACATCAGCTCTGTACTATTGCACATGTGCGAGAATACAACACTGATATCTATGGATTATCGCGCAAGACCACAGAAGCCACCGCAGACAATGCCTTTCTCCTCACAGTGACAGCTGAGGGAATTGACAAAACCTGACGGCAGTACCGCCGCCATTTTGTCAAGTAGAGGGAAGATACTGTACATAAAACAAAGTAGTTCCTTCTTTGTCTCAGTATATCTTTTGGCTCCGTTATAATTTCAGGGAAATCCCAACACAGTCAATGTGAGCTTTTCATGAAGATTTTATGCTTCCTTAAACAACCTCTTGTGTGTAATCGCAGTGGTGGGACTATAATAACTGGCTTTGGACCCAATGCCCCTCAGCTATGCCCACCCTTTTATCTTTGTTATTATAAAGGGAATGAAGGTGGATCCATGTCTCCAAGCAGTGGCGGAACTACCGCGGTCGCAGGGGTCGCAGGTGCGACCGGGCCCGCCACTCCAGGTAACATATGGGAGAGAGGGTAAACTTAGGGGGAGATGGTGGGGGTAGACATATGGGGGGATCCCAGGGTAGTTTTCGCACCGGGGCCCCATGGTTTCCAGCTACGCCTCTGTCTCCAATTCCAAGTTTTATTTTCTATCTTCTTTGTTGGTTAGTAGTCAATGATGTCACCCAAAAACCCCTTGTTATTATTATTATTATTATTATCTCTAAAGTGTCTCACAACAGAGCATAAAGAAGCATGGTCTGTTATATTGGAGACACAAACTTCCTCCATCCTTGTCAGGGAAACTCAAACGATGCAAATACAGACTTTATTAAACCTTTTCTTTTATTCACTAAAATATACGAGTAATTTAAAGGGACACGGTAGGCACTTAGACCACTTCAGCCCATTAAAGTGGTCTGGGTGTCAACTCCCATCACCCTTAACCATGCAAGTGTAATTATTGCAGTTTTTTTATAAACCTTGCAGGGTTGTCTTCCTCTAGTGGCGGTCTACCAGACTTTTGGTCATCTAAACAACGCTGGACGTGCTCACGCTATGTATGAGGACCTCCAGCGTCGCCGGAATCACCACAGGAAAGCATTGAATAATAAAGAAGGCCATTGCCGCGCATGTGCATTAGGTCTCCCCTGCCAGTCGGCAGAGGACGAGCGTGGTAGGAGCCTGACCCAGCCCGAGGGACATCGGCACTGGACTCAGGTAAGTAACTGAAGAGGTTTTAACCCCTTCAGCGACGTGGGAGGGGGGCGGAAGGGAGGGGGGCACTACAGGATTCTCTAGTGCCAGTAAAACTGGTTTGTTTTCCTGGCACCAGAGAATCACTTTAAGTGAAGAAGATTTTTTTTAAAAAGCCAAGTTCCACACTTATACTAGATTTCCAACTTTCACATACAACTTGAAACATTCTCCTTGCTCAGTTGATTCATTGATTACTGAATAAGTGAATATTTTCAGAACCCAATTTTCAAAGTTCGTATGTCTATCATTTCCATCACCCTTGGACAGTCCAGTTTTTTAAAATCAACATTCCCAAAAGCTGGAATTCAAAGGTAAACTCTTAGGCCGAATCTGTTCTCTGCACATCTGGTGTAATCAATGAACTCAAAGAAAATCAAAGAAAATGATAACATCAGCAAAATAATGCATTGCAGCTTGAATCGTCAGCAAAACATTCATGTAAAAGATATATTTGGCGTCCAGAACGTCACTAAATGATTTCATTCTGAAATCATTTTTAACGTTTGTTAAGTTTATATGGGAGGCTGTGATGAGAGCATCATTATTCCCAAAGTGCTCAAATTGCAACATTTAATAGTTTCCTGTTTTAAGAGAAATTGCTGTTCACATGTATGTAATGAGCAGGAAATCGTAATTAGAGAATTCTATGTCTCCGAATTCACTCCATGCCAATCCTGTTTGAAAGGGTCATCGTTGAAGAAAAAAAATATGATTTAAGATATGATAATTATTATTTAGATCCTCTTCTTCTCCGTCAGAAGCAGTGAATGTAGCCCAGAAAATGATTCCACCTGCCGCTTGGTCTGCAGAATCTATCACAAGTGCCTAAATGTTATGTTGTAATTATGTTTGAACAAATCAAACGGATTGAATATTCATGGGTCCTTCAAACGTGTCACCACGCCATATAGAGCTTCCTCAGGACTGCGCAGAGCTGGCCTGGGGTCATTCGATACCTTAGATCAGTAATTTACTAATCCCCTAGATATTTGAAGTACTGTTCAGCAACCCTTCAGTGAGGCTAAGCACTAAGTGTAGCCATCAATGCCATAGGGGCTGTTATTTAGTAACTGTCCCTTTAAATATATTTTAAACAATGTTTTTACTGCAAACAATATATTTGATTTGCAAGAGGGATAACAAAGCATTTAAAGGAAGACGATCCTTTAATGTAATCCAGTAAAAACAACAATCATAGTTACATAGGCTGAAAAGAGACATGCGTCCATCAAGTTCAGCCCTTCTCAGGGCTGGCTTTGTTGATCCAAGAGAAAGCAAAAAAAAACCTGTTTGAATTACTTCCCAATTTTGCAACAAACTAGAAAAACGTTCCATATTGATTGCCTCAAATCGCAGTCAGATCTCTCCTTGGATCAAGGAGCGATTACTTCACAGGTAAAAAATTAGATCCCTGGATATTATGTTTTTACAAGAACTCATCCAGTTGCTGTTTAAACATTTGTACAGACTCTGGATTCTGATAAAACCATCTTTTCAGGCAGAGAATTCAACTTCATTATTGTTCTTACTGTAAAAAAAACTTTTCTTTGCTTTAGATGAAATCTCCTTTCTTCCAGTCTAAATGCGTGACCTCGTGTCCTATGTATAGCCCTGTTTATGAATCGATTTCCAGATAAAGGTTTGTACTGGCCCCGAATATATTTGTATAATGCTATCATATCCCCTTGTAAGGTGCTGTTATTTAAACTAAACAAGATTTAAAGGACCACTCTAGTGCCAGGAAAACATACTCGTTTTCCTGGCACTAGAGTGCCCTGAGGGTGCCCCCACCCTCAGGGACCCACTCCCGCCGGGCTCTGGGGGGAGGAAGGGGTTAAACTTACCTCTTTCTCCAGCGCCGGGCGGGGAGCTCTACTCCTCCTCCTCTTCTTCCTCGCGACGTCATCGGCTGAATGCGCATGCGCGGCAGGAGCCGCGCTCGCATTCAGCCGGTCGCATAGGAAAGCATTCATAATGCTTTCCTATGGACGCTTGCGTGCTCTCACTGTGATTTTCACAGTGAGAAGCACGCAAGCGCCTCTAGCGGCTGTCAGTGAGACAGCCACTAGAGGCTCTGGAGGCTGGCTTAACCCTCAGAATAAACATAGCAGTTTCTCTGAAACTGCTATGTTTATAAAAAAAAGGGTAAAAGCTAGCTGGACCTGGCACCCAGACCACTTCATTAAGCTGAAGTGGTCTGGGTGCCTAGAGTGGTCCTTTAAATTTGTTAACATGCTCTTATTAAATTGTAGCACTTTTTCTTGTGCCATAATATCCTTCTTTAAAACAGGTGTCCAAAATTGCACAGCATATATTTAAGGTGAGGTCTTACTACTGATTTATAAAGAGGCAAAATGATGTCCAACTCCAGCAACAACCCCATGATTTCTCAATCTGATTATCAATTCAGCCCAATTTGTTGTTTAGTAAATAAACCCTATAAGCTCACATAGACGTGGTTTAAGCTTGCCATAAATTTAATCTGCAAGGCATTTTCCTAAGTGGCATCTGTGAAAGAGCATCTGAAAACGGCTCATAGTTTATTAACCGGGTTATGTTCTAATTTCAAAATTCATTTCACGGATAAAGAGATGACTTGAAAGCTATAACATGCATGACTGGCAAAGGGATTCTAAATTTCGAGATGCATCATTGTGAAATGCCACATGGTATCTATAAAAATGATCTGTGATTTGTTTTAATAAAATAAATACTACAAATGGGATTCTTTTGCCACAACAATTCCAGCATCGATATCATCCGTACACTCTATCCATAATATGAAAAGACGTCATTAGGACATCATAAAATTCCTATTAAAAAAAAAAAAATTACATTTAATTCTAGGGAAGATGTTGTTAGGGAATATGTCACATATAAAAGGGACATTTTTTACATCTTTTCTTTTTTAACAGATATTGTTTAATTAGATCATAAAACAAAATTATCATTTTAGAACTTTAAAGGGACATGCACACAGGGTTGAGATATGATTTGCTCCAGTTTCTGACTAATTGAACATCTATAAATAAACATTAAAATATTATGATCAGAGTCGAATAAAATGACAGTTTGGAAAACCTTTCAAATTCCAGACGCCATAATTATTTGCAAGTCTTGCCAGTTTTGGGATTAGCGATATGTTTTTAAAGCTTGGGATTTAATGCTTGAAAGTTCCTTATGCCGACTAATGTATAATTAATAAACTCAAAAATCGCAATAATTCTAAGGAAATTAACTGATTTCTGCCTAATAACCTGCTGCTGATTTGACCAGCTTAATAAAAGACTGAAACGCATACATGTGATGATTCCTAGGTGACACACATACACCCTGATCCAAATTATTATGCAAATTATATTTTTCTCATTTACCTAAATAATTGATGTAAATAACAGTCAGCATAATTCTCATGTTATCAACTATTAAGAGTACAATTCAAATGTTATTGAACAAACCTCCTAATGATAACAGTATTTTTTTAAACATAAAAAGCTTACAATGCACTGTTCCAAATTATTACGCACAGTAAGTTTCACAACACTTTATAGGTTGTAAATAACTGGACATTGCCATTTGTTGTGTTTGCAGCATATTTACTGAAATCAAAAGCTATTTCAATCAAACTTATAACAACATTTTAACTTTTTAAACATTTTAACAGGTCACGTTACATTTTAACATAGGACCCCTTATTTGATAGCAGCTTCACAAGTCTTGCATCCATTCAACTTGTGAGTTTTTGGACAGTTTCTGCTTGAATTTGTTTGCAAGATGTCAGAATAGCCTCCCAGAGCTGCTGTTTGGATGTAAACTGCCTCCCACCCTCAATGATCTTTTGCTTGAGGATGCTCCAAAGTTTCCACACCATGACTTTGTCTCCTTTTATCCCCATAGCAGCCATTGATGCAGAGGTTTCCTTTGAAGCATGAGACGGTGCATTGTCATGCATGAAGATGATTTTATCATGGAAAGCATAGTTCTTCCTTCTGTACCAGGGAAAGTGGTCAGTCAGAAACTCTACATGCATTTGCAGAGGTCATCTTTACACCTTCGGGGACCCTAAAGGGACCGACCAGCTCTCTTCCCATGATTCCGACGCAAAACATGACTCCACCACCGCCTTGCTGACGTTGCAGCCTTGTTGGAACAGGGTGGCCGTCCACCAACCATCCACTACTCCATCCATCAGGACCATCCTGGGTTGCACGGCACTCATCAGTGAACAGGACTGTTTGAAAATTAGTCTTCATGTATTTTTCTGCCCAATGCAGCCGTTTCTACTTGTGAGCATTGGTTAGTGGTGGTCGAATAGAAGGTTTATGCACAGTTGCAAGACTCTGGAGGACTCTACACCAGTGGTGTATCCTGGTTTTGTGCTGCCCTAGGCAGGACAAAACTCAGGCGCCCCCCTCCCCCCCCCTGCGCCACCCCCACCCAACCCTTCCCCCCGCGCCACCCCCGCCCCGCATTCTAAATACACACACATTCACTGACAGATACGCATACACTAGCTAACAGAAACACACACTCACTAACAGACACACTCAGTAACAGACAAACACACTCACTAACATACACACACTCACTCACTAGCAGACACAAACTAGCAGACACACACACTCACTAGCAGACACACACTAGCAGACACACACACTCACAGGCAAACACACTAACAGAAACACACACAGACACACTCACACTCACTAACAGACACACACTAACAGACACACACTAACAGACACACACACTCACTAGCAGACACACACTAGCACACACACACTTACTAACAGACACACACACTCACAGGCAAACACACTAACAGAAACACACTAACAGAAACACACACACACACATTAACAGACAAACAGACACACTCACACTCACTAACAGACACACACTAACAGACACACACACACAGACACGGACACACACTAACAGACACAGACACACACACTAACAGACACAGACACACACACTAACAGACACACACACTAACAGACACACTAACAGACACAGACACACACACACTAATTAGCATTGCAGGGATCTCTCCATATCTCAATTCATTGTCACCAGTGGCACAATAGTTTATATTGGTAGAACAGTTTTGACACAGCTTGTTTCCCATAACATAAAAAGTGCAGATGTATATTGCCTCACACATGTATACCCACTTATTTAAACACCCCACCCCCCCAGCCTCCTTACCTTTGGGAATGCTGGGGGTGGGGGTGTCTCCTTTTCCCTGGGGTGTCCAGTGGCTGCTGGGTGGGCGGTCGGGCGGCACTGGCTGTTGGGCGGGCGGCCAGCGAGGGAGCACTTCCTCTGAGCTTTCTGCTCAGCTCCCTCGCGCGCCGCAGAGTGAGGCTGGGAGGCGGAGCCGGAATATGACGTCATATTCCGGCTCCCAGTCTCACTCTGCGGCGCGCGAGGGAGCTGAGCAGACAGCTCAGAGGAAGTGCTCCCTCGCTGGCCGCCCGCCCGCCCGCCCGCCCGCCCAACAGCCAGTGCCGCCCAGCAGCCCGCCGGCATGTCTGTTAGCCGCAAGGCTAACAAGGCATTTGCCCTGGGCATTTGGGGGCGGCGTTTTTTGCCGCCCCCTGGAAAATGCCGCCCAAGGCAAATGCCTTGTTTGCCTCGCGGCTAATACGCCCCTGCTCTACACCTTGATGTCCGTGGGACTCCAGAGGCACCAGCAGCTTCCAATATCTGTTTGCTGCTATGTAATGGTATTTTAGCATCTGCTCTCTCTATCCGATGCATGGATCTGGCAGAAATCTTCCTCAATGTGCCTTTATCTGCACGAACCCATCTGTGCTCCGAATCAGCCACAAATCTCTTAATAGTGCGATGATCACGCTTACGTTTTCGTGAAATATCTCATGTTTTCATACCTCGTCCAAGGCACTGAACTATTTCACTCTTTTTGGCAGCAGAGAGATCCTTTTTCTTCCCCATATTGCATGAAAACGGTGCTCTGCTTAATAATGTGGAACACCCTCCTTTAGTAGTTTTTCCTTAAATTGGGCCCACCTGGCAATCTAATTATCACAGGTGTCGAGATTGTTTTCAGTGATCAAAAGAGCCCGGAGACACAATGCCATCCATGAGTTAAACTGAAAAACAAAATATTTAATCTTTGTGCCACTTAAATAGAATTTGCATAATAATTTGGAACAGGGTGTACATTGTTCTTATTATAAATTACATTTTCTTATCATATCCTGACTTTGAAAAGTAAACCTGCATCAGCTCTTATTTTAAAAACAGATGTGAGAAAGTATTGTTTCTTTTCAACCCATGTAACTCTAATTAATTATGTACTAAAGTATGAATTATTCAGAAATTAAAGCAAATTCAGAACATTTCTAATTTTAGAACTTTTTATTTTAGCCAAATGGGAAATTCAACTAAATTGGCCTTAAATTTGCAATTCATTTGGTGAATTATAAACAATAAAAAAGTTTACACCTATCCGGTGGCATAAGACGCACGTGGGGTCATCAATGCATTCAGAGAGGGCTAAATTATTTATAAACAGAATAGATCTCTTCCTATTGGTTGGTGATCCCCACCTCCTGCAGCCGATCTGAGCTATCACAGCGTGCTCGACCGGCGCTGAGCCTGGCTCCTCTGTGTTTGTAGCTTAGAGTAGAATTTTAGCAGCCGAAAAAAGAGCATTAATGAGAGAGAGACTCACATTGAGTATTATTATTTTAAACCATAAGTTAACTTTTTCTTCTGATAACAGCGGTTGCCATGACGCGAGCAGGAAATCTATCAGATATGCCGAGCTCACTCTAATGTTGTAACGCTGTAGTGGTTTAGTCCATAGTTAGATTCAGGTTTCTCCACCCAATTTAAATAATATGAACGGTTTAAATTACCATTTTTCCTGCGCTGATACTCACTCCATATCATCCGCGGATCCTCCTACTGCGCCGTCTTCTATCTGCTGACTCTCGCGCTTCTCGGCTTTTCGAATCTGTCTAACTGTATTAAACAAATAAATACATTTTTCTTGAGTGACCAACACTTACCAGATTAACCTCTGGTTTAAAAAAACAGAAAAACATAACAAACAAACAATGAAGTAAAATTTATTGCCCATATAAACAGATCAACTTCTAATTCGACTGAAATCTGTTTATCTGCATCTTCCTTTTTATGCGAATATCCTGTAAGTGCACTTTGGAATAGCAAAGAGTCGTGTATTTTAATTTAGTAAAAATTTATTGTCAAATCAGAGAAAGCTTAGCAGACATTGTAGCTAGAACTAATCCCTTTTAGATACATTTATTATTTTAACTTAAATAAACTTTACCTTAGGCATAGTGTGAGTTACAATATGAGACATAAAAGAATTAAGGGCTAATTAGGATTCCCATTTAAAAACAGAATGCTAAGCTAAGGTCAGGCCAGGGTAAGTAAGACCCAGGGGTCGGGAAAGAAAACTAAGCTGAGGTCATCGGAGGATACAATGCTAAGGACACGCTGCCTGAGGCCATGACGGGATATTGTGCTTGGGTTAAGAAGGGATGCAAGGTGGAGATAAGGGAGAAACTCAAAGCAAAATTCACACACACAAACACACAAACACATACAGACACACAGATACATACCCCCACCCCAGTAGGACTGGGAACAGAATAGGGCAAGATCTGTAGGCAGACTAGACATACAGGAATATAGATGGGCCATCATCATTAGACAGAGAAACTGGAAACTGGAAACTGGATTTCTGGAGTTATAATGAGTTGCTATAAATACCAGGACATTTTTTCGTTTTATCTGTGAGGATACATTCACATTTTCTCTCATTTTTGAGGATCATCTGTGGAAAGGATATTATAATTAGCCAAACTAATGATATTAATTAATTGACCTATGATTTGAATGGATTGCTGAGTCTCCTAGTTACTGTCCCTGACACTTTGAGATAATACCCAGGAACCCAGTGCAACCACCTGTACTGTTATACCCAGGGCCAGATTTCCAACAAGGCCACCGGGGCCGCGGCCTAGGGGGCAGCTGGCAGGAGAGGGGTGACATTACCGGTGGGTACATCAAAGATCTCCCTCATCAGTCGGCCAACCCTCTCATGGAGTGCAGGCCCTGACTCACCATAGAGCACGCAGGACAAAGGCAAGGTAACCAAAGGCCTTTAAGTGGGTATTGTTTCAAGTTGCACCGTGAAGTGCAAGGAGATGAAAGGAACTTTACGCCAGGCTGCCGGCCTGGTGGCTCGTTGCCCTATCTCCTCTCCCTCTGTGCTTGCAGTGGTGGGGGAGGCTTTCAGTCACCAGGTCTCCAACAATTAATGGACTGCCACTGCCTCACAATTTGTAAAATGGCCTCAAGACTGAGACCATGTAGTCTTCCTCCGAAGGACCTGGAAGTCTCCAAAGCAGCTAGTAAACTGTTATCATTCTCAATACAGGGAGTTGGCATTATACAGGGAGGAGGGGATTGGGGAGTAACATGGGCAGAGAAGCAGGAGAGGATCTCTGTCTGGCACCATCTGTTCTATCTTAAAATGTATTGCCCCTGTGCCAGCAGAGCATAAAGATTGCTGTGTTAAAGGACCACTCTAGGCACCCAGACCACTTCAGCTTAATGAAGTGGTCTGGGTGCCAGGTCCAGCTAGGGTTAACCCATTTTTTAAATAAACATAGCAGTTTCAGAGAAACTGCTATGTTTATTAATGGGTTAAGCCTTCCCCCAAATCCTCTAGTGGCTGTCTCACTGACAGCCGCTAGAGGCGCTTGCGTGATTCTCACTGTGAAAATCACAGTGAGAGCACGCAATCGTCCATAGGAAAGCATTGATAATGCTTTCCTATGCGACCGGCTGAATGCGCGCGCAGCTCTTGCCGCGCGTGCGCATTCAGCCGACGGGGCGGAGAGGAGGCGGAGAGGAGGAGGAGAGCTCCCCGCCCAGCGATGGAAAAAGGTAAGTTTTACCCCTTTTCCCCTTTCCAGAGCTGGTCGGGTGGGGGCACCCTCAGGGCACCCTCAGGGCACTCTAGTGCCAGGAAAACGAGTATGTTTTCCTGGCACTAGAGTGGTCCTTTAAGCGCTGTGATCACTTCAGGGAACCATGAACCCATTAACGCTGCATCCCCCACAACCACAACTGGCAGGTATTAAAGACGAAGTAAGCAGCCAGCTCCCTGTATGTGCCTCTGGTGGCAGAGATGTGTATTGCGATTTGGTGGGGAGCCACTTGGTGACTGGAAACACATCACAGCCCAGCTCTCAGTGAGTTACCATTGTCTGCTGGGGGTGCTATTAAAGGATGAGGTTTGGGTGATAATTTTCTTTCCTTTTGTAACATTATAATTTCATCCTCACTTTATTCCACCTATGTATCTGTGATTGTGACTCTGAATGTGTGTATGTCTATCTGTGAATATGACTCTGAATGTGTGTATGTCTATCTGTGAGTGTATGCCTGCATGTGTGTTTGTGTATCTGTGAGTCTGTATTTGTATCTGGCAGTGTATATTTGTATCTGTGAGCGTGTATTTGTATCTGCGAGTGGGTATTTGAATCTATGAGTGGGAATTTATGTGTGTATTTGTGTCCGTGAGGGTGTATTTGTATCTGCGAGTGTGTATTTGTATCTGTGAGTGGGTATTTGTGTGTGTATTTGTATCTGCGAGTGGGTATTTGTATCTCTGAGTGGGTATTTGTATGTGTATTGGTATCTGCGAGTGGGTATTTGTATCTGTGAGTGGGTATTTGTGTGTGTATCTGTATCTGTGAGTGAGTATTTGTATCTGTGAATGGGTATTTGTATCTGTGAGTGGGTACTTGTGTGTGTATCTGTATCTGTGAGTGAGTATTTGTATGTGTATTGGTATCTGCGAGTGGGTATTTGTATCTGTGAGTGGGTATTTGTATGTGTATTTATCTGCAAGTGGGTATTTGTATCTGTGAGTGGGTATTTGTATCTGCGAGTGTGTATTTGTATGTGTGTTTGTGTATTTGTGAGTGGGTATTTGTATCTGTTCATGTGTGTATGTATCTATGAGTGCATGTAAAACTGTGAATGTCAATTTACGTGTTTGTGTCTTCACATGCTTGACGGTGTGTCTGTATTTCAATCATGACTGTTTGTCTGTATTTGTCAATTTGTCTGTGTCTTTATGTATCTGTGTAAACTGATTTGTTTGTGTGCATTCATGAGTGTGTGACTGTGTTACACCCCCTACAAGCAGCATCCCCAGAAACAATCAACACCACAAGCAACCACCCACACAGATACTACCACACAAACAGACTCTCCCCACAAATGCAGCAACACTACAAGTAGCTTCCACAAACACGTGTATGTGTGTATTGGTGTCCAGCAGTGTGTTTCTGTGTGTCTTCTTGAACAGTGTGTGTGTTTTTAAAGTTTATGTGTGTATCTATGTGTGAGTGGGAAGGGGTATGTATCTAGATGGGGGGGTGCCGCCGATTTTATTTTGGGGGCTCTGAGCTTTCTGATGGCATCACATATAAAACATAGACAGAGGGAGGGGGTGCCTCGAGGAAACTGACCTTGTGGCAGCAAGGATGGTAAAATCTAGTCCTAGCCATCGGCACACAAGAACAATTTGTAAAAGATTTTAGTGATTTTGTCTAGTCAAAGAAAATATATATTTTTTAATTTAAATTTTCTCAAAATTTAGTCAGATACTGCCTACTACTTTCTTTTAACATCAGTTTTCATTTTTTAATAAGAAATAATGACAAAAAATCCTACAATGTAAGATATATATATATATAGATATATATATATATATATATATATATAAAAAATAATTAAAGACAGTGAGATGATTTTTTCCCCAGCTAATAAATAAATAAATCCTGCCTTTCGTTTCTCATGACTTTTTTTCCATCTGTTAATGACTTTGCAGGTTAAGTACAGAACGCAATTCTAGAGCAAAGTTCTATAAGTTACCATGGTAACCAACGGAAGGTTCCATCTGAATGGCTCTCTGATAGAACTTTGCCCCAGAAATGGCCGTTATAAACGAGTTCCATAGTTTTTACGTCGCTTTATTAAACCATATATTCCGTAGAAGAGAAAATGTGTGCAGAATTCAGAGAACTGACTGCATTGTCCATGGGTTTTTTTTCTAAACCAGAATAATGTTCAGATAGTAACAATTCAGTTGCAATAAATTTATTACCAACATTCTGCATTTAATTATAATAAAACCACTTGGCATTATGACATGAGAGTTCCAAGGCATTCTCCTGCATCCAATCCTTGTTATGTGAGGGATCTGACATCACTGGTGGAGCTGGGGATATAAAGAGGGGATTGAAACATCTCCACAAAGAGACGCAGGACATTACTAAGATTGCACACAGAAAATGATGACTTGCAGAATATTTAGTTGCTCTTCTGTTTTTGTGCTTCTTGTCCTTCTGAAAGATCATGCAAGAGCCAAACCATTGCCTGACCTGCAGGTGAGCACCAGAACATCTCTCCTTTAATCAAAAATAAATTATAATGCTCTCATCTAGATATTACACAGGAACTTAATTACATTTAATATACTGCTTGCAGAAAATATTAACTGTATTTGTGTTTTTTTTAAACTGTTATTTTATACAGAGAACACCGTGTTTTCGATATGTGCACAGAGACGCTATAAATTCATAGACAGAATGAAAAATAGACATTAAACAGTTTAGACAGAATAGACAATTAGATCATGAATGGTCTGTCAAGCACAAACAGCATCAGTTAATTCCCATGTAATGCAATGATGAACTATTTTAGAACTGTTGTATGTGGACAGAATAACTGTAGAGGCAGAGGAGATGGTTAGAACCGACTAGATAGAGATGTCAATAGACAATTTGCAGAAGTAGATGTGGTGGATAGAACATTTAGGAAAGTTGTGAAAGTAGTTGAGGTGGTGAGATTGTGTAGATATGCCATAGCAGTAGATGAGTAAGTCTGAATATGTAGACCAGTTGTAGAAGAGTTGAGGAGGTATGAACGTATAGATGATCTAGAAGTAGATGAGATGGTTATCATTCTTGTTGTTATTTGTAAAGCACCAACTTATTCCGCAGGGATTTTAGAATGTATGGACGAGATGGTAACAATATGTAGACAAATTGCCGAAGTAGTTGAGGTGGTTATAATGTCAGGACAAACTTTAAAAGTAGACATGGTAGTTAGAACATTTAGACAAGCTTTAGAAGTAGAAGAGGTGGTTAGAATGTTTAGATGATCTGTAGAAGTAATTGAGGAAGTTAGAATGTTTAGATGATCTGTAGAAGTAATTGAGGAAGTTAGAATGTTTACACAAGCTGTAGAAGTAGTTGAGGTGGTTATAATGTCAGGACAAACTATAGAAGTAGACAAGGTAGTTAGACCATTTAGACAAGCTGTAGAAGTAGATGCGGTGGTTACAATGTTTAGACGATCTGTAGAAGTAGTTGAGGTGGTTAGAATGTTTAGATGATCTGTAGAAGTAGATGAGGTGGTTAGAATGTTTAGACGATCTGTAGAAGAAGTTGAGGTGGTTAGACTGTTTAGACAAACTGTAGAAGTAGATGGAGTAGCTAGAACACGGATGAGATATTCTACTTTGATATTTTATGGTTTGCTTTGTAGAGTCTGTCCAGATTATTAGAGGATAATTTTGAGCACTCCTTTGGCTATGAAGAGCCTGAACATGAAAATGTGGATCTGGAGCCCACAGACCAGCAGGAATCAGACCATCAGTGGAGCAGGACCAGGCTTGAGCCAGCAGGAAGTTCCCATCTCAGTGAGATCTCCCTTCAGCAGCTCCTCAATGACCCACTGGGATCCTCGAGAAGATACCGGCTAAGGAGCAAAAAGGGCATTTCCAGGGGATGTTTCGGAGTTAAACTGGACAGGATTGGGTCCTTGAGTGGTCTTGGCTGCTAAATCCATTTGGTAAGTTATGTGCAGATCCACATGTGCAATGCAGTTCTTAAACCGATATCATATAAAACAGACCTTCCAGACTGGGAATTAGTTAATCAATGTTACTGCACAGAGACTGAATATTATTTATATACTGTATATCATATGCCATATATCATAAACATCACATCTCTTCTGCTCTACTTGTTTTCTGTCAGTTTGTCTTTTTTTCTTCATTCTTTCTTTGTTTTTCTTTGCCTTTTAGATCTTTTGTATTTGTCATTGTCATCTCTTGCTTTCTCTCTGCTTCCATTACTCTCTACCCCTTCTTCAATCTCACTCTCTCTACCCCTTCTTCAATCTCACTCTCTCTATCCCTTCCTCAATCTCACTCTCTCTATCCCTTCTTCAATCTCACTCTCTCTATCCCTTCCTCAATTTCACTCTCTCTATCCCTTCCTCAATTTCACTCTCTCTATCCCTTCCTCAATCTCACTCTCTCTATCCCTTCCTCAATCTCACTCTCTCTATCCATTCCTCAATCTCACTCTCTCTATCCATTCCTCAATCTCACTCTCTCTATCCCTTCCTCAATCTCACTCTCTCTATCCCTTCCTCAATCTCACTCTCTCTATCCCTTCCTCAATCTCACTCTCTCTATCCATTCCTCAATCTCACTCTCTCTATCCATTCCTCAATCTCACTCTCTCTATCCCTTCCTCAATCTCACTCTCTCTATCCCTTCCTCAATCTCACTCTCTCTATCCCTTCCTCATTCTCACTCTCTCTATCCCTTCCTCAATCTCACTCTCTCTACCCCTTCCTCGATCTCACTCTCTCTACCCCTTCCTCAATCTCACTCTCTCTACCCCTTCCTCCATCTCATTCTCTCTACTCCTTCCTCCATTTCACTCTCTATCCCTTCCTCCATCTCTTTCTCTCTAACCCTTCCTCCATCTCACTCTCTCTATCCCTTCCTCCATCTCATTCTCTCTAACCCTTCCTCCATCTCACTCTCTCTATCCCTTCCTCCATCTCACTCTCTATATCCCTTCCTGCATCTCACTCTCTCTATCCATTCCTCAATCTCACTCTCTCTATCCATTCCTCAATCTCACTCTCTCTATCCATTCCTCAATCTCACTTTCTCTATCCATTTCTCCCATTTTTCTCTATCCATTCTTTCTTCTCCCTGACTGAACTTCTCTCACTCTCTCCACTCCATTTAACCCAGTCTCTGCCTCTCTTTTTGCCCCTTCTTCTCTCTCTCTTCCTTCCTGTATCTTTGTTGTATCTCTGTCTCCCCTCTCTTTGTTTTGCAAACAATCTGTCCCTCTCTTTTCTGTTCTTCTGTCTCCCCCTCTGTCTCTGTCTTGTTAACTTTTTGTCAGCTCTCTCTCTCTTTCTCTCTGCAATCTCCCCCTCTCCCTTTCTTTCTCTCTCATGCTTTTTCTTTATATCTCTCTCCTCCTTCTTATACTCGCTCTCCCTTTCTCTTTTCCCATCTCCCTCTTCCTCTCCCTCCATCTCTATCTCTGTCCCTTCCCCTCTCTATCTCCCTCTTTCTCTCCCTCCCTCTCTCTCAATATCTTCCTCTTTCTCTCTCCCTCTCTCTATAAATGTATCTCTCTGTCTCTCTCTTTCTCCCTTGTCTGATTCTTTCTATACATTTCTTCCCACTTCTCGCTATTACCTCTCCCCTCTCTCCATCCCTCTCCTTCCTAGATATATTATTACATTGTGTCTGATCTTCCTTATAATTGTTCATCCTTTAGGTATAAAAAGGTCAGATAAATAAAAACTGTTTTCCAAAGCAGGATCTGCACATATTAAATCAGACAGACAAACCATCTCCCAGCAATTCACAAACCATCTAAGACTCCATCAAAGTCCAGCGAAGTCTGTCTATGACACAGAGTCAGAATAGACCATTTAGTGGAGTCCAATGTTTGTGACTGTTTACTCCCAATAGTCTTATGCAATCAAAGCATGGCATTTAAGGCTCAGGAATATATCTCGATCACAAGAAAAGGATTATTATTGCATTGCATTGTGGATTCTAGGTGACTGGTACTGAAATGACTGTATAATGGCTCTCATATGACAGCAAGCCAAGCTGGAACTGGTTAGGTATAGAGATAGTCAAAAGGTAAACCCCCAGTTATTGAATAACTACAATGCCCATAGTGCTTTGCTCACTTCTGGTAACTACATGTCCTATGATGCTTGACCAGTCTGAGCACAGCACTACAAGGATCAGTCGTCACTTTGTTAAGCTAATAATGGCAGTTCAGCTTTTCAGGATTCATACATTGAATACATTGAATTCCAGAAAACAACAACTTTATAACAACACATCTCTTTTCACTGTGGGGCTATTTTAGCGTCAATTTTCCCATTCAGATTTTAATTTCATGCAGTTTGAGGCATTATGGTCTTGACTAATATTCTTTGATAAGCTTTTCGTATTAATTCTAATTTTTGGATAAACTGTTAATTTTCTCTTTTCAAAATATTAAAATATCAAAAAGTACATCATATATTAAAAAACATTTTAAAAAACATCAAAATATTAAAATATATGTTTCTAAATATTAAATAATTTAAAATTTGTATCTTAAATTATGAAATCATTTGAAAAGCTTATCGAAAACTCTCAATTCAAAGTCTATATTTGAAGCACAATAAATGTTGCGCATGTTTAATATCTACTCCTCGTCCTAGAACCCAATGGATCTAGACAGAAGATCTCGCCATTTACGGACAATCTGTTGGGAGGAAAGAATACGAAAGCAGGAATGTAAACATTAAAGTCCATGGATCATTGAGCGTCTCATGTCACGAAGCCGCCAAAACAGACGCTTTTATTTTTCCATATGTAATGAACGCCCCATTTTGTAATGTGAAAAATCTGACTTTAATTTATATTTTCTTCTATATATACATGTGCAATAAGCAACTGCCTGTATGTCTCTGATATTCAACATATCAATCTATAAATAAACCTGTTTCAGTATTAAAATGTGACAAAATGATATCAAATGATTTAACCAAATGGATGTGTTTCATTTTTTTAGATTTTCCATTTCCACCATAAATATTAATTTTACTCAACGTAATGGTGCTCACTCAAAGATGAGAAGCAGTGTTATCTGAGACTTTAATGATACCAGCAATCTGTCTATGGAGTACTAACCACTGCGCTCTCTCCTCAACACTATAGTCACCAAAATAACTTTATCTCAATGAAGCAGTTTTTTTATGTATAGATCATGTCCCTGCAGTCTCACTGCTCAATTCTCTGCTATTTAGGAGTTAAATCCCTTTGTTTCTGTACATCTAGCCGTAGCTACATCTCCCCTGGCTGTGACTGACACAGCCTACATGAAAGAAATAGTTTAATTGTCAATCAAATTCAACTTACTTTAGAAGTTTGTATCTCCTGCTCTGTCAATGGAGCTTTAGTTACATACAGGAGGCTCCTGCAGGGTCTAGCAAGCGATTAACAGAGCAGGAGATAAGACATTCTAAATTAAACAGAATTTGCAATAAAGGAGGTTTAAACATTAGATGACTCTTTCCAGGAAATGTTTAGGAAGGCTGTGTAAGTCACAGCCAGGGAAGGTGTGACATGGGCTGCATAAACAAAGTGATTTAACGCCTAAATGGCAGGGGATTGAGCAGTTAGACTGCAGGGGCATGTTCTATACACCAAGACTCCTTTATTAAGTTAAAGTTGTTTTGGTGACTATACTGTCCCATTAATAATATTTTGTTCATTAATCCTCATTAAATACAATATATTATAATCGCCAACGTTATCATAACACCGAAACAATAAGAATAGTGTACTGTACTTAATGACTGTGGATCAAGATTATATAACCATAAAGATACATACTGATAATAATGAGAAATCCTGTTTAGTGTCTCTTAACAGCAACAAAAACCACAAACCAAATAACAAATAATACTGGAGTGTTGCAAAATACAAAGACATTTTGAATATAAAGTGCCAAGAGAACACTCACATTTGATAGAGCTATAAAAGCTCTGCTCTTATAATACGTGTGGATGGTACAATCACAGTCTGTGGATGTAAGCTGTAGCCAGTGAGGGTCAGTAATCTCAGCATCAGATAGAATAGTGCAATATGTAGATAATTAATATCAGGTTTATAAAAATGTATACTACTTACAAGGGCTAGAGCAATGACCAGCTCTAGTAATCTGGAGCAGGATGTGTAGGGGCCAGATCAAGAAAAATAAACATATATCAAATCCAGGGACTGGAGTTAATTAAAAAAGTACTTTATTTAAAACAAACAATATATTAAAAATAAATGAATAAATAAAAAAAAATACATATAATAAATAAATAATATCAGTGATACGCTTTAATACCAGTTCACATGGAATCAATCTCCTCACTGCGTTTCGCCAAAGCTTTTTATAAATAAACTCTATACAAGATTCCTTATCATTCTCTCTATGTATCTATAAGTTTATTTAATCTTGATCCATAGTCACAAAGCACAGTTTACTTATTGTTTGTGTTTGTCTACTAATACACGGTTGAGGGAATCCCTTGTAGTTTGAATTGCTTCTCACATTTTTAGAGAGCGCCTTTGATCTATTTTCTTGCAGTTTTTTATAACACAAGGCTCTCGGCAATATGATGCAGGGGATGGAGGGATTTGATGTACAGTTTTAAGGTCACACAGATATAGACATAATTAAAGCACACAATATAAAATAGTATAATATAACACAATTTAATATCATATTACATAATACAATATAGAATTGTAATTTTGCCAAATTGGAAACCCCTATAAAGCTGGGTCAGATGAAAATGATAGACAGATAGCGTTCAGTCATGCAACACATCAAGTTCAACCCTAAAGCCCAGTGTTTTATGCTGCTGATTCACAAGAAGGCAAGAGTGTTGAATAAGATGCTGTTTAACATTTGCTTATTGCAGAGCTGGATTTAAAGCAAAGCCGGGTTAAGGGCCCAGCTAAAATGCCAGATTGTGGACCCCTCTTAGAGTTCTGGGCTTTGTACTGTGAGGGTTGTATGTGTAGTGGCTGAGTGTTCTGTGTATGGAGAAGGCTGCAAGCTGTATATAGGGGGAGGATGAGTGTGCCTGTGTGTGCAGGTTGAGTGTTGTGTGTATGGAGGAGGCTGAGAGCTGTATATGGGGGAGGATGAATGTGCCTGTGTGTGCAGGTTGAGTATTGTGTGTATGGAGGAGGCTGAGAGCTGTATATGGGGGGGGGGGGGGGGAGAGATTAGTGTGCCTGTGTGTGCAGGTTGAGTATTGTGTGTATGGAGGAGGCTGAGAGCTGTATATGGGGGGGGGGGGGGGGGGGAGGGGAGAGATTAGTGTGCCTGTGTGTGCAGGTTGAGTGTTGTGTGTGGTGGCTGAACTTTAGACATGTGCAATTTGTTTTGGTCCGAATTGAAATTGGCGAAGTGCTGAATTGCCGAATTGCCAAATTTTGGAAATTTCGAACCAAATTGCAGAAGTGCCAAATTGCCTAGGATTTCTGAAAAGTGGCAAAACAGGAGTGGGAGGTAAAATGAAGGGAATGATGACAGGAATCTAACCCTACTCCTAACCCTACCCATAACCCTAGTAATAGTTTACACAAACAACTCAACTCAAACTTGTCAGGAATGAAAATTGTATTAAAGAAAGAATTCTCAGAGATTATACAGCTAGTTGCTTAATTGTGATATTGTTTTTAGACTTTGAGTTGAGTTGTTTGTGTAAATGATTGTCAGATGTATTTACTAAATGGAACTAATTTGTGAATTGAAGGCTTGGATATCTTAGACTCCATTTGTTATATGTTGAATTCACTTTGAGTTGCAGGAAGGTAACTTCTGCTGGCTGAGGCTTTTAGGAGTCAAATATTTCAGCCTAAAAATGCAACAGTTCAGACGTTAGGGAATATTCTTATGTAGGTGTTTGAGTGCAAACATAAATCAGCTCTAAATGTAATTATAAAGCAGAAAAATAATCAGGGCAGGGACGGATCCAGAGCTTGATCTCGGGAGGGGCACTTGTAGATTATTTAAAGAAATAATCCAGGTTCCCTGGTTCCCTCTCCCTCCCCTGCCGGCTGCCAGCAGAGTGCCTGCAGGCCGGCCAGGGAGATTACTGATCTCCCCTCCGGTCCGTGAAGGCAAACAGCAGAGCTGGCGCTTAGATAGCACCAGTCCTGCATCTGCTGGCAGGGGAGAGCCTTGACCTGCTCTGTTTTCTTGGGGGGGGGGGGGAGGGAGGGGGGGGGCTGCCTCATTGCCACCCTCCCCCTTGGATCTGCCCCTGGATCAGGGCTCCATGTCTGAATGTGAAAGTGTTTAAATCTTACAAAATTGCTAACTTGGCACAATTTGCAGTTCCCTTGTCAGAATTTCACCACTCCCGCTTTAGTGACTAAAATCGAGTACTTACATTAAATAGGTGATAGCTTGGGAAAAGCATGTCTGATCACTTTGTGACTGGCGATGCCATCTAATAGGACTTCAGTATTATTGGACTGCAATTCCCAGCATTCTCAGCTAACTATTGTTAAAATGTAGCCTTTTAAAAGCAGTTAATAAAAACCTGGACAGCCCTGCTCTATATCACTGTGACAATAAATGACATCCGTATTGTGAGATGCCGAAAGAACCAACCTCTAACCTAACCATCTGGCTGTTATCAGAGGGACATTCCCTATAAGTGGATTACACTATTTCTACATCTAAAACTCAATAAAATAAGCTCTAATTTCATGGCACCAAATAAACTAACAAAATTCCTAAACTAATTAAAAAAAAAAAAAAAACTTTTTTTTTTCATTATTTGTACATAAGGGAATAAATATGTCACATCACGGTATTATTAAAAAAAAAAGGTTTAGAATTTTGACCCATTTCCTGCTGCACAGGGCTCAATAAAGGGCTCGATAGAGAAATGATCTGCAAATAAGAGAGAATGAACCACATTTTATGTTACGTATTATTATTATTAGTAATATTTATATAGCGCAAGCTTATTCCGCAGCGCTGTACAATAAACGTACGCTCCTCATTTCATTTACCATGTATTTATCTAGATATAAATATTACTGGACGTTGCTTGATTTATTTTGCCAAACGGATGAAACAGGTGTTTCGTTTTTAAAGGGGAACTGTCACCATTTCTATTGCTTACCTATTAGGGCAGTCATCTTGGCAATATTACCATAGACGGCCTTCCCCAATAATGTAACCCACTGAATTGGGAGGGTTAATATGTTCTACCAGCTTCAGAAGATGGAGTAACCACAAGAGACGTTAGTGCAGGAGGTTCAAAGTCAGGACATCTTGCTGTCAAAAGACTACAACCCCCATAATTCATTGCTTCTACCAGGACATATTACCTCTCCTTCCAGATCTGTAGAGTACATCAATGGGGAAGGCTAATCATGCAAATCAAGCCAAGATGGCTGCCCCCAGTAGGTAGGTATCTTAAGGTCTGAGTGGCAAATCAAATCCAGTAGAAAGTGCAAGAAATGTCAAAACTACAACGTGGTCATTGAACAGGCAGTGAGATTGTTAATGTGACCCCATTATTGTGAGTAGGAATTTCTGGGTCACGTGTTCAATTTCCCAGAACCTGTATATATACCGTGCAAAGTTCAGCATCAATGGTATCAGGGTGAACTGCCAGAAAATGGTTGGCAAAGAGTCTTTAACTTTGCAGTCCAACAACATTTGAAGATTTAAGCCTCCCCTTAATCTCTCCAGCGCATAGACCTTCATGCATTTCTTAAACCGACCTCAATTCCCCTGCCCCAAACTCTTGTGCACCTCCCTGGTAGGTTAATGCTCTCAAACCTTCCAGTACCTCAAATGTTCCCTCAACCCACCCCTCACCTTCACAAACCTCCTGAATTACACTCTCAATTTACCCCTTCCATTGCACCCCCAATGCCTCCTTATTCCACCCCTTCCCTTATTCCCCCAGGGTGCTTTTTCTTACCTGTAATAGTCCAGTCTGGAGATTTTGTTTAATATATTCTGCATCTGATGACTTTATCCTCTAATTTGTGAAAATCTCCTACGGTCCTTGCTTCGTTACAGTAACTGGTTTATTACGCAGCATTCACGGAGTTGGTTCATGCAATGTTAAAATCATTATTTTCCACTATTATCCAAGCACCATAACCACAACAGCCCGAAAAAATAAAAGTTATAAACCCAATTGCAAAATTAAGTCTAAAGTAGTTAAACTGTGCCTATGGCTAAGTTGGAGAATCTTTCCGTATCCGCTATTTCAGCCTACATTTTTTTAATTCAGTTTATAAGCCACATTATAGTCTGGGATTTGTCCGATGAGGAAATGCGCTAAACTAAAATTCAAACTCTTGGAGAAATAAATGGGCATTAGATCCACTTTCACTGAAAGAAAACATTTTAATCAAAACATAATTAATAATGAATAGAGTTTGAATGAAATATTTGAATATTATTTGCATTTGAGCACATTCTAGTTTTAATAAATACATTTAGGCTGAATCGTGTACATATGATTAAAGAAAAGACTGATAATTATTTCATATTTGAAAACCAGCCTTTTTACCCCAATACAAATTGCCTTAGACATCATTCACTTTAATTACTTCACCGCTAGTGCTTTAAATACATCTTTTAAATATATAGATGACCTGCAGGTATGAGCTGGTTAATGACTTCATTACCTGAAAATAAACCCATCTATTACAAATACAGCAGTTTTAAAACTTATGGTAAAATAGAAAATAGCTGAATTAACCAAAACCAACCATCCAGATCGGACAAACTCATGGCAGACTTTATCTCCAACAAACGTATCGATATATGGAGAATACACCATCCAACTGCACAAGACTACACATTTTACTCCCAGCCACATAAAACATTTTCCCGCATTGACTACTTCCTAGTCTCCCCGTCACTTCTCCCAATTACAACAGCAACAGCAATAGGCAATGTAACCTGGTCTGATCACGCTGAAATATCCTGAACATTTCAGCCACCACAAATCTCCAAACCCTGGTCATGGAGACTCAACCCAATCCTACTACACAAACAGTACAACAACTTAAATCAGAACTCACAAACTATTTCACCACGAACGAAGACTCAGTCCAATCACAAGCAATTCTATGGGCCGCACACAAAACGGTACTTAGGGGCTCCCTCATCAGCATAGCAACAGCACGCAAAAAAACACGCCTAGCACACATAGAAACAACTCTTAACGAAATTAGAAACCTAGAGGCCAAACACAAGCATACACCCACCCCTAACCTCACTGCACAACTCCAACTACAGAGGCAAATCCTTAAGAACGCAATGACAGTCGATGCAACTAAAGCCCTTCAATGGACACGACAAATGTTTTATGAAAAATCAAATAAAGCCGATACCCTCCTCGCACGCAGGCTACGCAAAAGAACACAGGCCAAACACATAGACCACGTTCGCACACCTTCTGGGAACACCACAGATATTCCAGTGAAAATTGCAGAGTCATTCCAAACATACTTCTGAAACCTACACAACCACTCCCCACAGCACAGACAAAACACAACGGACCGCATCCACACATTACTCGAACTAACCAAATTACCCACCTTACCAGACGGCGCACTCGCACAACTCTCGGCCGACATCTCGGAACAGGAGGTGACAGCCACGATTGGAGCCACCAAACCAAATAAAAGCCCGGGCCCAGATGGATACTCAGGCATTTATTACAAAACATTCCTAGACACACTACTGCCACACATGATAAGGCTATATAACTCCCTACTACAAGGAGAACCACTCCCCAAAGAAATGCTACAGGCTAACATCTGCCTCTTACCCAAGCCCAACAAACCCCTATCAGACCCAGGCCACTACAGACCCATATCCCTCTTAAACGTGGACTTGAAGATTTTCACTAAAATACTCGCCAACCGGCTCTTGCCATTTCTCACCAAACTGATCCATCCAGACCAGGTGGGCTTCATCCCCACCCGACAAGCCAGTGACAACACCAGAAGGATGATAGACCTGATCTGGGTGGCAAACCAACGCAATATTCCGACCCTCCTCCTATCTCTAGGTGCCGAGAAGGCCTTAGGCCATTCCTTTTTGCCACCTTGGAGAAATTCGGCTTCCCCAAACCCTTCCAAGATGCAATCAAAACAATATATAACCAACCCCACGGCCAACCTCCTCATACCGAACACAAACCCACCTACCTTCTCCATAAAAAATGTAACGAGGCAGGGATGCCCACTGTCCCCCATCCTCTTTGCCCTATCCCTCGAACCCTTAATGCACCTCATTCGCACCACACACACAATAACAGGTATCACAGTAAGCACACAAACATACAAAGCAGCGGCATACGCTGACAACCTGCTATTGTCACTCACGAACCCGTCACACTCCCTCCCACCTCTCCTCAAACTCATAGAGGAATATTCCGAGATATCAGGATACCGGCTAAATCTAGATAAAACCGAGGCACTCATGCTCAATATAGAACCAAACCACAGAGATACAAAACACATACCCATTCAGATACAACACCTCACACATCTCATACTTAGGAATCGCTCTACCAGCGGAACTACACCACACATACGCACTGAACTTCACTCTGCTGATACAAAAAACAACAAGCGACCTGCTCCGCTTGGGGGACTTGTCTTTGTCGTGGCTGGGACGTCTAGCCTCGGTAAAGATGAATCTGCTACCACGCTACCTTTACCTTTTCCAGACCCTCCCCATCCCAATACCCAACTCGGATTTCAAATACATACAGACACACATAGACAAATTCATCTGGGCGAATAAACGACCCAGAATAAACCGAACAACGATGTACATCCCCAATAGAACCGGAGGTCTGGGTCTACCCCATCTCCAACACTATTACCATGCTGCCCAACTCACCCACATACAAAATCTCCACGCACCACCAGGGATCGAATGGTGGGTTGAACTGGAACATGATCTATTTGGCTTCGACCTCCCCTCCCTCTACCTCTGGGTACCAAGAAAATCCAGGCCCATGCCACCACCAACTCCCCCAACACTGTCAAACTCCATTGCCATATGGGACAAACTCACCAAGAAATTCCCCATCATCAATAACCCAACACCACTAACCCCCATACTGCGCAATAAAGCCTTCCTCCCAGGCATGAACCCGAAAGACTTTGCACACTGTGCATACAATGACCTCTATAGGTTCTACCACTTCTTTGTTGGTGGGAAACTACTACACTACAACGAACTACCACAACCACACCGAGCATACAACACTCACGACCTCTTCAGATACATACAACTGAGGAGCTTCCTGGAACTCCCAGAAAACACGACAGCAGCCACCACCAGACTTACAACTTTCGAAAGAACATGCATACACAACCCAACCCACAAAGGACAGATCACTAAAAATTACACACTATTAATCACTAACCAACCACCGGGAGCAATGACATATGTGGCGGCTTGGGAGAGGGACCTGGGACCACCAGACGACCCGACAGACTGGCAGGAGGTGTGGGAGGCCACGGCATCCATATCCATATGCGTAAATTATGAAGAAAAGGCCTATAAAACTATGCTGAGATGGTACCGAACACCTACACGGCTATACCACATGGGAAAGGTAGACACAGACCTGTGCTGGAAGCAGTGCGGACACAGGGGCACATATATACACCTTTGGTGGCAATTCCCCAAGCTGACGCCACTATGGACAGAAGTCGCACATCTGATCTCCAACCTCCTCCACACCAACATACCCCTAGACCCCTGGATATGGCTCCTGTCCAAGCCATGGGAACCCCTAACTAGAGCACAAAACAAACTCACGAACAGACTGGCCTTAGCAACTAGACGAGCAATAGCAGAACTCTGGGGCACCCCGAATATACCCACATTAGCTGTAGTCATACGCAAAACCAGGGAGGCTATGGAGATGGACAGGCTCTCAGCCAAGATCCACGAAACATCACATCACTTCTATAAAATTTGGGACCCATGGCTGAACGAGCCCTCCCTAACATGAGACCCCCCAAACACTAGGCCAAACAACAGGACCTCGCACTCATACCACGAAGAAGGGAGGACCTCAGTCTTTATGATAGAGGGAGATCCCTGGCACAGACATGGGCGGAGGGCCCACACGGGAGCTCATCCGAGCAACCCATGAGCAGGCCCAACACACAAGATTACACCCAAAGAGCACGCATGGCCCGCAACAAAAGAGCCCAAAACAAACCCATGCAGGGAATCGAAACACCAAACTGGAACCCTTGACACATTAAATAGAACCACAACTTAACCCCCGAGACCGAGAACTGGTACCACTTGTATTTGTATCCATACTTTTGTAAATATATGTTATTTTTTGCGTTACATTATTTTATATTACCTTGTACATTTAGCGCAAAGACAAGGGGGCACAACATGACGCAGCCAAACAGACAGGCACCGACTAAAAGTTCTGCGAAACCAACCGTATCACATGCCCCTGCCTGTCAAATCAAGCATATCAAATGTCTATGTAATGTATGCCTTTTGTCTCTATTACTGTGAAAACCTGAAAACCCAATAAACACAGAATGTTTAAAAAAAAAAAAAAAGAAAACAGGTTAAAAACAGGTTAAGACAAATTCTATGTGAATTTCAATGTGTTAATAAATGGTGTAGATTCCAGAGAACTGACAGTTTCCCTTTAAAAATCCCACCTATATTAAGTGTGAATGATTTCAGCACCTCGGACAGCTACCAGATCCATCAAACTGCGTCTGAGTCACCGTGACTAATAGGAGAAATTAATTTGTTGCACAGATGACAAAATGAAATAGTTTTAATATTCAACGAACAGGGGCTTTCTACATAATTAACCCAGATGTGGGAAACGCGATGCTGGAAATGGTAGAATGCCGAGAGGGGCAGGAGGTGTAAATTAAAATAGAAAGATCCTCTGCCTACACATACTCCCACTTTTACTGTCTCTATCTCTCAGAAAATGAACCAAACGCCACATTCTCTGCTAATCCGAAAAACGCTCATTGTTATGTTAAAAAATGGTGGCCTTGGCGTCAGACACATTATATGGTGGGAGTCGCAGAAAGAGAGAGAAGGTAAAAATCTCCATCATAACCCTCTGTCTTATGCTGTCAAATCTCTACAGACTTTAGTACATAGGCTCTCAGATATCTAGAATATTGTGAATACTGCCCTGCTTACAGCAGGGTATGGCAGAATGTGCACCTTGATAGTTATTATCTGGGTCACAAACTCCTTTATAGGTTATTTCCTGGTGTCCTATGATATAATACAATTATAGACTAGAACTCATGCCCTACAACGTATCACAACAGGCTATGTCAAATACACCTGTAAAGAATTTGATCCATTCATCCCTATCTCCATTCATCCATCCCCCCTCCTCTCTCGATCTGTCTGTCCTTTGTACCATCCAACCATCAATGCTTCCTTCTCTTCCTCAATCCATCCCTCCCTCCTCTCTCAATCTGTCCGTCCATCCATCCATCCACCAATGCATCATTCTCTTCCTCAATCCATCTCTCCCTCCTCTCTCGATCTGTCCGTCCATCCATCCATCCAAACATCAATGCATCATTCTCTTCCTCAATCCATGCCTCCCTCCTCTCTCGATCTATCCATCCTTCATACCATCCAACCATCAATGCATCCTTCTCTTCCTCAATCCATCCCTCCCTCCTCTCTCGATCTGTCCGTCCATCCATCCATCCATCCATCCATCAACCAATGCATCATTCTCCTCCTCCATCCATCCCTCCCTCCTCTTTCAATCTGTCTGTCCATCATACCATCCATCCATCCATCCATCCATCAATGCATTCTTCTCTTCCTCAATCCACCCCCCCTCCTCTCTGGATCTGTCCGTCCTTCATACCATCCAACCATCCATCCATCAATGCATCCTTCTCTTCCTCAATCCATCCCTCCCTACTCACTCGATCTGTCCGTCCATCCATCCATCCAACCATCAATGCATCCTTCTCTTCCTCAATCCATCCCTCCCTACTCACTCGATCTGTCCGTCCATCCATCCATCCAACCATCAATGCATCCTTCTCTTCCTCAATCCATCCCTCCCTCCTCTCTCGATCTGTCTGTCCTTTGTACCATCCATCCATCCATCAATGCATCCTTCTCTTCCTCAATCCATCCTTCCCTCCTCTCTTGATCTGTCTGTCCATCCATCCATCAATGCATCCTTCTCTTCATCAATCCATCCCTCCCTCCTCTCTCGTTCTGTTTGTCCTTCGTACCACCCATCCATCCATCAATGCATCCTTCTCTTCCTCAATCCATCCTTTCCTCCTCTCTAGATATGTCCGTCCATCCATCCATCAATGCATCCTTCTCTTCCTCAATCCATCCTTCCCTCCTCTCTCGATCTGTCCGTCCATCCATCCATCCATCCATCAATGTATCCTTCTCTTCCTCAATCCATCCTTCCCTCCTCTCTCGATCTGTCCGTCCTTCGTACCATCCATCCAGCAATGCATCCTTCTCTTCCTCAATCCATCGCTCCCTCCTCTCTCGATCTGTCCGTCCATCTATCCATCCAGCCATCCATACATCAATCCATCCCTCACTCTTTCCCTTCATCCGTACCCCCCTCCATCTGTCCACTGACCCCTTTCTCCCTCCATTCCCCCCTCTCCCCCTCCGTTCATTCTTCTCTCCCTCCCTCTCTCCTTCCCACTCTCCCTTCCTCTCTCCTTCCCTCTCTCCTTCCATCCCTTTGTCCATCCCTTTGTCCATCCCTCCTTCTCTCTGTCCATCCATCTATTTCCCCCTCCCCATCACTGGGGCAGCTTTAGTAGAATGAGATAGAGATCCATTTAAGCTGCCTGACCTAAACTTTTAATATACACAACTATGCAATATCTAAAAACAAACAAACAAACAAACAAAAAAACTTATTTGTGAAGGTTTTCCCCCTAATTTGTTTGTATCTTGTATGTTGAAATGCAATTGCTTCTCATATTTTGTTTTTCTCGTCTTTCTTAAACAATAAAACATATGATAGTAAAAGCTATTCCATCATTACAGGAGGGATCTCATCTCTCGCCCCCACTAGGTTTTCAATGGGGATTCACATTCTCTTGACATCATGTATTCCTACACTTCCTATATAACAAAGAAACTTCCATCTCTGCATGTAAACAATACTCACAATCACAAAAAGAATATCTGATAAATAGGATATATGAAGGCATCGTGAAAAGAGACACAATCTTCTGTTTCTAAGGTTTTACAAACGTTAGTCATTGTTTAAAACATTCTGCGTATTTCATGATTGCATCATCAGTCAGCATTGTGAATACATTTCAAACATATAGTAAATAAAATATTGTGAACATTCTCTCATCCCCTCTCATCCCCTCCGTCATTGACACGTCCCCTCCTTCTCAGCACACTATGATGTTTTATTAAGGCTTGGCCAGTTTAATCACATTCCGTAGGCAGCGTAGGGACTGAGCAAGGCCCATTGCCAACATTAAAAGAAAACTGTCATCCCTCTTTATAATAATTTCAAGTAATAGATTATATGTATTAAGCCTCACTATGTATTATTTCTTATTGCATATATAAGTATCTTATCGTTTAGTGCAACTCCTGGCTTCCATTTGGTCTATGGCTTAAATCCTGACATTATGTGCACACACAGTGTGTTTAACAAACATGCCCTGGGACAGTTTCAGACTATCAAACTGTGGGTTCTCCTAGTAGGTAAGTGGTACTACAGACCCATTAGAGCTCTAAGCCAACAATTGCAATTCTATGTACAGGAATATGTATAGAATAGACATTAGCTAGCCTGGAACTGACTAATGGCACCTCAGTGACGCTGCCGGAGGTGAAGTTAGTGAGGGGTTAGTCTCTGTGCGTGCTGCATTTCATAACGCGGCGCATACAGACTCCAGGCACCATAACCACTTCAAATGACTGCGGTGGTCATGGTGCTTAGAGTAACAATTTTATATCACGAATTAGGAACACAATCTATTATCCATTAAAAAAAACTAAGACTTAAAATTAGCAGAAATCCATAAGATACACAAATCTGCTTCCTGAACAGTGGGAGCGATTTTATTTGCTAATTATAATATAATCCACGACATGATTACACCCAAGATAATACGAGTGGTGTCACACCGAATTTTTGAGGTGACTATTCTCAGGAGTTTTCTAACCTCTGATATCAAACTGGCGAGGAGTTGTGCAGCTAATACTCTCAGAGGGCAATGGAGAGAACGTTGGAGAAACCATTTCAAACACAACACAATTCCAAGATGGCCGCCTCCATCCTGCCAGTCAAGTTTTATAGTGAAATGTCTTAAATGAAAAAGTATAACTTGTAACAATACAATGTATACAACTATAATCAACAATGGTTAAAACCAATCTATTAAAACACATTGCTTAATGCAGGAAAACGTCACTGAACAGACTAAGGCATGGAATGCTGTAATCGTTTGGAAACATTTATTGTACTGAATACTATACTTATCCAAGTTAATAAATGTTTGCTAAACTGGTGCATTGAGATTTATTTTATCATTTGAAATAATAGTTTGTCACATTCTGGGTATTTGTAAACAGATTCATTATAACATTGTATCCCATATCTGAATCATTACAGTATATAACGTGTTACTATAAACGGATGCCTAGGGTGAGAATCAATTATTGGGGATCTCATTTCGGGGCACAGGGGAGATATCTGCTAGTGTGACCGTATGTATATGTATTTTGCAAACTCCCCTGAATATTTTTGTTAAAAGTCCTTTTGTGTTCACTATATTATTATAACCGTAACTGATGTAATTGCTTGCTATCTATTGGAACGAAACCACAGTTAACCTGAAACAACAGTTAACATTAACCTCTGACAATCTGTTAGACTTGTGCACAGTGAGAAATTTTGTTTTTTTTGTACAGCCCATATAATTTAGTTTTTTTTTAGTTAATCTCAAATGATACCATATGGTCACTATTTCCCAAGTGCTCTCTAACTTGACGTTTGAGAATAAATCAATAATTAGTTCTGACAAGATCCAGACAAACATCTCGTCTAGTTGGCGCTTCTACTAACTGAGACATGAAATTATCGTTTATCGGGTTCAAACACCTGGTTCCCTTAACTATTATACTAGTCCCTCTGATCCAATCAATGTCTGGCTAATTAAAATCTCCCCTGATTAACGGATTACACAGTTGTATAGCCTTATTAATTTGTGATATCAGTTGCTCTTTCCCAGTCAGTATCAATGTTTGGGGGCTTGTAACATTCCTACCCCCTGTTTATTCCTTTACATATTTCTACCCATAATGCTTCCACATCCTCCTCACTTGTGTCATCGCATAGAATTTCTTTAACACTTGGCTTCAAATCAGGTTTAATATAAAGACATAACCCACCCTTTTTCTATATTTTTATATTCTTTCTAAATATTGTATATCCGTTTACATTAATAGCCAAGTCCAGTGTTTTATCCCACCAAGTCTCAGTAATCCCAATTCCCTCTCTTTTCTATACTGCCTACCCCACATATACGTATAAGATATAAATATAGTTTGTTGACTCTTCCTCCTTTTATTCATTCTATTGGATACTTCTCACTTGATCTGTGGGACGTTTAGTGACATTTGCTGTTTCTCCCCTAGCCAATAATCATCATTTCATCGTTTTTTTCCCATCAATCATCTCTATTTTTGGCTCTATATATGGGTGGAATTTAGAACACTAGCCCCTTCAACATGTCCGGCATTGCGTGTTTCTGTTAGTACAGAATTCAGATATATTTTGGCTTGCAATTCTGGCAAACACCCAATTGGCCCAAATCTAGAATCAACCTATTGACCCTGAGAATCTAGGCAGTCACCCTGAGACTGTGCAGATTCACCCTTAGAGACTCTGCACATTCACGCTGAGAGAATCGGCACATTCACCCTTAGAGACTCTGCACATTCACCCTTAGAGACTCTGTACATTCACGCTTAGAGAATCTGCACATTCACCCTTAGAGACTCTGCACATTCACCCTTAGAGACTCTGTACATTCACGCTTAGAGAATCGGCACATTCACCCTTAGAGACTCTGCACATTAACCCTTAGAGACTCTGTACATTCACGCTTAGAGAATCGGCACATTCACCCTTAGAGACTCTGCACATTCACCCTTAGAGACTCTGTACATTCACGCTTAGAGAATCTGCACATTCACCCTTAGAGACTCTGCACATTCACCCTTAGAGACTCTGCACATTCACGCTTAGAGAATCTGCACATTCACCCTTAGAGACTCTGCACATTCACCATTAGATACTCTGCACATTCACGCTTAGAGAATCTGCACATTCACCCTTAGAGACTGCGCACATTCACCCTTAGAGACTCTGCACACTCACCCTTAGAGACTCTGTACATTCACGCTTAGAGACTCTGTACATTCACCCTTAGAGACTGCGCACATTCACCCTTAGAGACTCTACACATTCACCCTTAGAGACTCTGTACATTCACGCTTAGAGACTCCGCACATTCACCCTTAGAGACTGGGCACTATCACCCTTAGAGACTCTGCACATTGACGCTTAGAGACTCCTCACTATCACCCTTAGAGACTCTGCACATTCACCCTTAGAGCTCACATTCACTCTTAGAGACTCCGCACTATCACCCTTAGAGACTCCTCACTATCACCCTTAGAGACTCTGCACATTCACCCTTAGAGACTCTGCAAATTCACCATTAGATACTCTGCACATTCACGCTTAGAGAATCTGCACATTCACCCTTAGAGACTGCGCACATTCACCCTTAGAGACTCTGCACATTCACCCTTAGAGACTCTGTACATTCACGCTTAGAGACTCTGTACATTCACCCTTAGAGACTGCGCACATTCACCCTTAGAGACTCTGCACATTCACCCTTAGAGACTCTGTACATTCACGCTTAGAGACTCCGCACATTCACCCTTAGAGACTGGGCACTATCGTCCTTAGAGACTCTGCACATTGACGCTTAGAGACTCCTCACTATCACCCTTAGAGACTCTGCACATTCACCCTTAGAGCTCACATTCACTCTTAGAGACTCTGCACATTCACCCTTAGAGACTCTGCACATTCACCCTTAGAGACTCCTCACTATCACCCTTAGAGACTCTGCACATTCACCCTTAGAGACTCTGCACATTCACCCTTAGAGACTCTGCACATTCACCCTTAGAGACTCCTCACTATCACCCTTAGAGACTCCGCACTATCACCCTTAGAGACCCCTCACTATCACCCTTAGAGACTCTGCACATTCACCCTTAGAGACTCCGCACTATCACCCTTAGAGACTCTGCACTATCACCCTTAGAGACTCCTCACTATCACCCTTAGAGACTCTGCACATTCACCCTTAGATCTCACATTCACCTTAGAGACTCTGCACATTCACCCTTAGAGTATCTGCCCATTAATTACCCAGATCTTGTCCATGAATAAGAATTACAACCTCTTCAACAATATTGAGAATTCACAAAATCATGTTGCTAATACTTTTTATTATTAATGTTAGCTAGGCAGGACAATTCACTGGAAACTAGAATGAAAACAGTATTAGAGTTAATAAACTGAATAAAAGATGTTTAGTGTAGGTCATATTTGAATTTCAATCACATGCCAGCGTAGATGGGGTGATGGGGTTGTCCTGTGTGTAGAATTCAAAGACAGACATCAAATGCTCAGCAGTGGCCTTCACTATACCTGCATTTCAAAAGGACAAAAAAATAAAATGAAAAAGTGCAAATTCTGTGAAGAAAATACCAGGAAGATCACATCAAATATTTACTACTTACCAATATAGTCATTAAAAGGAGGTGTTTATTGTGAAAGAATCATTCAGGTTTATTTACTAAGCTGAGAATTGAAAGTGAATTTCACACTTAAGGTCAAATTAGCCAAAGTGAATGCATAGCTGACGGAGAGAATTTTCCAAAATCCGGCTATTTTCACATTAAATTTGAAATTCTTTAGTGAATGGACCTGTATATCACCAAAAATGAAAACAGGACTCCCTTGGAGAATTTCTAGCACAGAAAGTAAAGTAAGTATTAACTCCCATTACTGTATTTTGCATTGTATGAGCTGCAATGAGTGTTGTTTTTGTTCTGTAATGTTTAACTTTTTCAGTGCTGAACTTCCAAGTTGTTACCTGAGACACTGCACTCATCTTAGCAGTCATAACATTGATTCATGCAGAAGAAAAGCCATTGAATCAGTCATGTTTCTTGTAAAACTTCCTGGAAGTAAGTCAATGATGATAACTATAGTTTGCACATGCATCCATACAGTCCACCCCTTCTCATATCCGTTTCTGCTGTTATACAAAAGAAGGCAAAAGAACCCAGTTTGACAAACTTCCAATTTTGCAACAAGCTAGGAAAAAAATCATTCTCAACTCTAGAATGGCAGTCAGGTCTCCTTGGATCAAGAAGCTATAATCCCACAAATTAAAAATCACATCCCTGGATATTATATATATTTTTTCAAGTATTCATCCAGTTGTTGTCTAAACATCTGTTACAGACTCCAATAAAACCACTTCTTCAGGCAGAGAATTTAACATATTTCCTTTGTGTTAGGCTAAATCTCCTTTCTTCCAGTCTCGATACGTGACCTCATGTACAATGTATAGTCCTGCTTATGAATGGATTTCCAGGTTTGTACTGACCCCGAATATATTTGTATAATGCTATCATATCCCATCTGAGGTGCTGTTTTTCCAAACTATACAGATTTAAATTTGTTAATCTTTCTTCATAACTGTGAGTTGCCAAAGAAAAAATAATTTTTATCTAGACCAGTTTCTTTTAGTTTAAACACTAACCCATTGTGTGGAAGCGTATCAAATGCCTTGGCAAAATCCAAGTAGTTCACATCTACTGCAACACCATGATGTATACTTCGACTTACGTCTTGTTAGAATGCAACTGGTTAGTTTAATATGACTTATGTTTCATAAAACCATGATGTTATTCCCAATGAATTTCTGAATTTTATACCTTAATAACCCCTCAATCGCTTTCCCACCACAGAAGTTAAGCTCTAAAAGCAAAACCTTCTTAATGAGCCATTGAAAAAGTCTTGTTTGGGAGGCAAAACCAGTCTGGTTGCTAGAAAATCGACATAGGTGAGACATTCCCCCTGGAGGAAGGCTTGGTTGCCGAAACGTTGAGGTTCTGCGGTCTCCTGCTCTTTGGGTTAGTAACATGATTTATTATGGGTTTATTGGTCTTTATTATGCAGGTATAGTGGTTAATAGTTAGCTGGTTACTGTTTACATACCTGAGATATTATCAGGACTTTTCCTGTATAATTTATGTGTATCCACTGTATGAATAAAATACCTTTTATATGCACATGACTCTTTCTGGTGTGCTTGGGACTCTTTTTACTAGGGATATTCATTTCACACTGAGGACGCTGGGTCCACAAAACCCGAATGTAAAGGAACACAGCAGTACTGACCTCTGAACTTTCTCTTTTATTGCAAACATATTTCTTTTTTTAATAAATGTTACATGTGTTTTTCACACAGTAAGCAGAACATATCTGTAATTATTGTTATTATGTTTTAAGGTCCTTTACAAGATTTCTTTTATTCTTTGATGCCTTTTTCAAACTAGATATAATATCTGTAAGGCACATTTCAGCTCAGTCACTATACGGGCTGAATTCATAATGTGTGAACCAACTATGGACAGAACCAGCTGCGACTGATTTGATATCTGACTGTATTTTATATCTGCACAGATTGTGGCGTTTTATATACTAGATTTTCTACTTAATCTTTTTTTACGATTTTACAGCTGAGAATTTAGTTGTCATTATTATACTTACTTTTGTGTGTGTATTATATTTTAAAGGGACACTCCGTTGCCCAAATAAAAAACAAACAATATTTTGTTGGTATACAATGAAGACATGCATGCATTTTTTTATTGGGGTTATATCTAAAAACAGTCTGCAAAAGCTGCAGATCTCTTGTCTGCAGCCTTTGGAATCCCTCCTCTTCTTCCCAGCCCACACTTAAGGAGACTGTCCAATCACAGACTTCCCAATGCAGCTCAATGAGAAGTCTTTGCAAGGCAGGTGCTCTGAGCAATTGCTGAATCTTGAGTTTGGCTTCGCTGAGCTTAACAAACCAGGAAGTAACAGGACTGGTGTCTGATTGACAGCCAGGGGGGTGTATCAAGGTTCATTTATAACAGTATAAATGTCTGTTGAAATTTGCGCTTTTTGTAAAATGAAAAAGAGGACACCACAGATAAAGCACTGCAGCAAATTAAAGAGATCTGGGTTTCTGGGGTGTCCCTTTAAGCACAGCTTACCTTATAGATTTTAATTCTATTTATTTAGTAGGTAGTGGGTCACTGACAGACGCACACACTCACACAATGACACACACACACACATTCACTCACATAAACACACACTTACTCATTGACAGACACACACACACACACACACACACACACACACACACTCACTGACAGACAGATACACACACACATCCACTCACATAACACACACTCACTCATTGACACACACACACACACACACTCACTGACAGACAGATACACACACGCATTCATTGACACACACACACATTCACCGACACATTCCCCGACACACACATTCACATTCACTGACACACACTCACATCCACTGACACACACACATTCACTGACACACTTGCTATTTTACTCACATTCACTGACATACACACTCACTCACATTCACTGACAAACACACACACACACACACACACATTTTCCCCCAACACTCACAATTATTATTATTATTTTAAAATTTAAATCCACTCAGCCTCCATATTCTGACTCCAGGCAGGGAGAGCTCAGGGGAAAGTGCTCCCTCACTGCCAGCCCAGAAAACAAATGTCTGCCTGCCCCGGGGGGGCCAAAAGGTGGCCAGCCGGCCCCTTCTTGGGCCCCATAAAACAAGGCTAACAAGGCATTAACCTCGACATTTGGGGGCGGCATTTTTTGCCGTCCCTGGAAAGTGCTGCCCGAGGCAAATGTCTTGTTAGCCTCTCGGTAAATACAGCCTTGGGTCAAATCCATATTTCATTTGGTGTTAATATTACATTTATATATTGTGCGTACTCACCCATAATCTGTGTTAGATTTGGTGCTTTATAACATATCCCAACCAATAATTGATTTCCCTTTGTTTGCCCCAAGCAGATAACTACCCAAAAATCTTCCACATGTTCCTTGTCACGTTCTTATTGCTTAATATTTGACTTTAATTTGACATCCAAACATACCCTGATACCTTTCCCGTTTCTTCTATCCTTCCTAAATAACGTGTAACCAAAGTTTACATTGCAAGGAATGGCTTGATTCCACTCTGTGCACAATCATACCTCCAGGCCATGGTATTCACTGAAGTGAGAATTCAAAGGGAATTTTAAATCTAAAGCCAAAGTAGCCGTACCGAAGGCATTGCAGACCTAGAGAATGTTTCTATTTTGGCTATTTTGACCTTAAATTTAAATTTTACTTTGAATTCTCATCTCAGTGAATAACACTGATAATTCTAAGTGCTATGAAGCAGTGCTAATGAATGTAAGGTGAGGGACCGGCGACAGTATTAAAGGGACAGTAAAGGTACCCAGACCGCTTCATCTCAATGAGTATTTTGGGCGCACTGCTAATGAATGTAAGGTGAGGGACCGGCGACAGTATTAAAGGGACAGTAAAGGCACCCAGACCCCTTCATTTCAATGAGTATTTTGGGCGCACTGCTAATCAATGTAAGGTGAGGGACCGGCGACAGTATTAAAGGGACAGTAAAGGTACCCAGACCGCTTCATCTCAATGAGTATTTTGGGTGCACTGCTAATCAATGTAAGGTGAGGGACCGGCGACAGTATTAAAGGGACAGTAAAGGCACCCAGACCCCTTCATTTCAATGAGTATTTTGGGTGCACTGCTAATCAATGTAAGGTGAGGGACCGGCGACAGTATTAAAGGGACAGTAAAGGCACTCAGACCGCTTCATCTCAATGAGTATTTTGGGTGCATTGCTAATCAATGTAAGGTGAGGGACCGGCGACAGTATTAAAGGGACAGTAAAGGTACCCAGACCCCTTCATCTCAATGAGTATTTTGGATGCACTGCTAATCAATGTAAGGTGAGGGACCGGCGACCACACTGTGGTGGTGGTGGGGGGGCGGTACCCACCGAGATAGGTAGCAGGACACTGTAGCATTAGGATTACATGTTTATGTGTGTGTTCCTTTAAGGTTTTTATATTTTCCTGCACCCAATGCTGCTCATCATATATACACATATTATATAGTCATAGGGAGCAACTTGCTTACTACCACTGAGTGCTACTGGCCAGGAGTGATTTTACAGTGTTGAGGCTTTGGGTGATGTCATGGGTTAAGGTCGTTTTTAGAGAGTGGCATCACAGTCACTCTGCTGCTAACTCGAACTTTGCCTCTGCACGCCTTTGGTAATTACAGAGAGTATTGGATACTGTTTGTAGGTCACATCGACTACTACTTTCTGTCTCTTTTCTCTTCTAGGTGTGTGGTATAGCTCTTTGCATCTTTGCAGTGTGAGTGTCAGGACTCCCCGTCCCGTATCCTGCAGCAACCTTTGTGGGTCGAATGCAACGCAACATTGCAGCTAGGGACGCAAACAGGGAGGGAGAATTAGATTGAGTACAAACCATGGATTCTATGCGCCTGTACTGCCCTATATAGTACAGAGGTTTGGTGTAACTGTAATGATGATTTGGGGACATTAGCCTTACAAGGTATAGGGCATATGACTGTGTATATTTAGCTATTTCTGTCCCTCCTGCAACCCAAGAGAAGTCGTGTCTTCACTCCGATAGTATACAGGATAAAGTGGTTAAATTGTGGTGGTTAAGTGGTTAAAATGTTTTATTTTTGAATCCCAGATAGTGGATTCTATTTTCCATACTGTATATCCTGTTAAATGACTGCAGCAGATTTCCTAAACGTACACGAACTGCTGATCTGTCTGGTAAACAAGAGTTTCTGCTGAAGCACAGGAATGAGATGGAGTTGTGTTGCCCTTTGAAAGTGATCTAGCGAAGTCCTGTCAAATGCAGATAGCGGAATCTCAAACATGCTTTTCTCTGCTTCCAACCAGACAGTTGAAGAAGAATATAATCCCTTTTCTTAAAAACGAAATAAACATGTTACCGTGGAAAATGTGTTTGCCGCATGTTTTGATCTCAGGAAATTGAAAAATGATTTTAACAGAGAAGAATTGAATGCATCATATTGCATTGGATAATGTATGGTAATCCGCCCAAAACAAATAGGAGAATGTCTCCGCCATGACAAGTAGTTACGTGAAATACTTTCTAAAACAGAGTAGAACCTCTAAATGGCTTTCCCTTTAGAATCCACACTGAGGATTTCCAAATATTACATTGCAAGATGTAAAGAGCCAGATGGTACTATCGCGGAGTTGGGGAATCTTTGCAAAATCACTACTTTATGCCCAAATTTTACAATTAGGTTTCCCGTTTTCTGCAATTTGGTATTTAGTGAATAAATCGTTTAGAGTTTTTTCACTGAGCAAGTCATTCTATAGAAACAATGGAACTGCAAATCAAATGCTAAAATAACAAAGATTTCAAAAACATGGATATATTTACCCAAAATGTGTCATTCTCAGCCAATCCGGCTTTTGCCATCATTTTCTATAAAAGATTTATTGCGCATGCGCAGATTTATGACATCAAAGCCATGTGTTCATTCATATATGTTATTCATATTAATAAATGGCATCTTGAATGGAATGAAATCATTAGGAGTGAAAAAAGCGGCAGTAATTTATAGCAATTTATTGCCAAAGTTACTGACTTGGAGAATTTTTACCATTTGGCTATTTGGACTTTAGAAATTCACTGTGAATTCCGATAATTCTCATTTTAGGGAATATCCCAGTTCATTCCTTGACAAAATAATTTCACTGAAGAATTGGAGGTATGGTGCAAGAGATTTGTATGAAAATAAACATACTTCATAACAAAAATATAATGTTAGTGGTGTGTCTTCCTCATAAAAGTATTTAAAGTCAACCTGTCATTATAGTTCTCTTTAAAGAAACATGCCAAGTACCATAACCACTACAGGACATGGAAGCGGTTATGGTGCAAGGAGTGCTGTGGCGCACCCCGCTGCAAGGAGTCAAACCATTCTAGAATGTCTCCACTATCAGGTCAGTAGCCCTCCTGGGATTCGCATTGGCTGAGAATGCCAGCTGGCCACTCTCAGCCAACAAGCTTAGTTCAGAGAAGAGAGCTTCTGGCTCTCACTGAGCTGCAGTGGACATGAGGATTGGCGCCCGGGGGTTCCCAGAATCCCAGGTAAGAAGTCAAACCGTTCTAAAAAAGTTTGACTCCTTAAAAAGAAAGAGGAGGTATTTTTGAACAGCAATCTGTACACAAAATTACTATTTAGACCCGCACTAATGAACTGGCGGTGCCTCGTTTCAAACATATAGTAAATCTGATTTAAAGAAAAGCACCTGGTATCAAAGTGGTTAATTCTCTTTGTCATACAAAGGAGAAAAATAATGGGTAGAATAAAAAAAACATAACAAAAGCAAACCAACGGATAATTAATTGTAAGTGAATCATGTCTTTTGATATGAAAAAAGCTTTACCTAATGCTTAATCCATACAAGGAGCCAAATAATGGGACATCATAACGTGGCTGGTTCGGGGATTAGGGCTTTGTGCAGGCAGACACTGTGCAATAAATGTGTAAAGAATGTCATATTGGCAGTCTAATCACAGGAGCACAGCTCACTTCCAAATTAGGACCAAAGAGATCTTCTTGTGACATCATGTCCCTCCATCCTCAGGGGGTGACTGGTGAGAGCACAGCAGATTAGATTTAGGTTCACACTTACAGAGTATAAAAGTACAAGGGGAGCATTGTGGCCAGAAAGAGATACAGTAACCAGCAGGACAGGAGGCAAAGGAGAAGAATTAGGGTCCAGAGAAAGCAAAGGACAGGGGGTACATACTGACACACAGGACAGACAGCTGGCACTGGGCAGAACAGCAATAACCCATTCATCCATCACTCCAAGCTCTCCTGGAAGGGACAATGCATTGCAAGCTCTGCCTCCTCTGTGGAGCTCTGTTACTCTCCATCATTCAGCTCCCCAGCTCCGGAGCTCACCCAATAGTGGACATGGACTCAGACAGAGAGCTGGACTCCTTCAAGGTGAGACAGAGAGTGAGGTCAAGCTGTTAGAGTGCTAGTTCTTAGAACAAGACATTCCATTTGCAGCCTGTGTGTAGAGGATAGAGTTATCTGCTGTGACATTATACTGAGAATAATCTAAGGGAGAAATATCTGTGTATTTATATAATGTATTGTTTGGAGCAGTGTTTTGTACAGAACAAACAGGGAGCAATATTGATCTAATGTGGTGTATAGAACAATCTACAGAGGGAAATGTAAATAAACAGAATGTTCTGTGCAGATAACTGTCTGTGACTTTACAGAATCAGATTGTATGGGAAGTATAGAGACTGAACTATGGGAGTTTTAATGTACAGTCTAATTATCTATGGAGGAGTTTTAATGTACAGTCTAATTATCTATAAGGGAGTTTTAATGTACAGTCTAATTATCTATAGGGGAGTTTTAATGTACAGTCTAATTATCTATAGGGGAGGTTAATGTACAGTCTAATTATCTATAGGGGAGTTAATGTACAGTCTAATTATCTATAGGGGAGTTTTAATGTACAGTTTAATTATCTATAAGGGAGTTTTAATGTACAGTCTAATTATCTATAGGGGAGTTTTAATGTACAGTCTAATTATCTATAGGGGAGGTTAATGTACAGTCTAATTATCTGTAGGGGAGTTGAATGTACAATCTCATGATCTATATGGGGAGTTTAATGTACAGTCTACTTATCTATAGGGGGAGTTAATGTACTGTCTAATCTATAGGTGAGTTAATGTAGAGTCTAATCTATAGGGGAGTTTAATGTACAATCTCCTGATCTATATGGGGAGTTTAATGTACAGTCTACTTATCTATAGGGGGAGTTAATGTACTGTCTAATCTATAGGTGAGTTAATGTAGAGTCTAATCTATAGGGGAGTTTAATGCACAGTCTAATTATCTATAGGTAAGTTGATATGGAAAACAGAAAATCTACAATACAATAATAACAGAGAAAAACATGCAATAATGCAATAATGTTGCAATAATTATAAAGTGGAGAGTAAATGCAATAATCACACTCACAAACCAAAATTGATTGTAGGCGTATCATAAAAATGTAGAAACCTCAGGACTTGTGGAACATCATGGCAAATATAGAGGAAAAGAGATAACAATAATAATAGTGCAGAGTATCTCAGTCAGAATAGACACTTTAATATAAAGACACACTTACAAAGTTGAAGTGAAAAACAGGCACATCATATAAAATGGTTCAATCACAGGATCCCAGCAAACAAGAACACCGGAGAAAACAGCATCCAAAATAATAAATAAATTAATAAATAAAAACAAATAAATAAAATAAATAGAAAAAAAGAAATCTGCACTAATCCAAATAGCCCTACGCGTTTCGTTCAATAACTTGAACTTCCTCAGGGGCAAGTAAAACTCCTTGTAGGCATGTGAGTTGATGTAGAGTCTAATTTATAAGGGAGTTAATGTACAGTCTAATCTATAGGGGAGTTTAATGTAGAGTCTAATCTATAAGGGAGTTTAATGTACTGTCTAATCTATAAGGGAGTTTAATGTACTGTCTAATTTATAGGGGAGTTTAATGTACTGTCTAATCTATAAGGGAGTTTAATGTACTGTCTAATTTATAGGGGAGTTTAATGTACTGTCTAATTTATAGGGGAGTTTAATGTACTGTCTAATCTATAAGGGAGTTTAATGTACTGTCTAATTTATAAGGGAGTTTAATGTACTGTCTAATTTATAGGGGAGTTTAATGTAGAGTCTAATCTATAAGGGAGTTTAATGTACTGTCTAATTTATAGGGGAGTTTTAATAAGACACACATGTTTCTAGAAAGAGGTGTTTGAATAGATTAGTCTATTAGAGAGTGAATGTGTCCAATGATCTCTATGTACAATATATTAGTACTGAGTGCTGTTTTGGGAAAGACTATTACATAGGAAGGGGATTAATTTACAGATTACCTTTATTGATATATGGCTTGATCACAATGATATTAATGATCTGTATTAATAAGATAAGTGATTATGCATTAGGTAAGCAGTGCATTTGGGCTAATTATCTATTGGTAATTATTATCGATTATCAATATGGACATTATTGATGACATGTTATTGATTAAGGTCCCCATTCTGGAGTCTGACAGGACAGATCCCCTTTTGAGAGCAATAGGAAAATCACTTTAATGATTGTTTTCTCCTGGTTTTTTTTTGTTTTGTTTTTTGTTTTTTACTTATTTCTGATGAACAAAAGCAAAATGATGTGAAATGTTTAACCCTGACCTTGTCCTTATATGAAGCGTTTGGTTATTAATAGATCAGACTATAGGGCTAATAGAGTGATCTTTGGATGGATCTGGTAAGGTGTAGTAGAATTATTGTATACCAATGCGGTTCATTGTATTCATTGAAACTATTAGTGTTTTTGATAAACTGATTGACAAAGTATTTTAGGTATTGCAGTTTAGAACAAAATGATTAATCTAGAATAGCCTAAAATAGACAGATATGGTCTGTAAGATGTTTATACTTCATCAATATGATTTCCTGTGTACACTGGGGCACTGTTTATTTATTCTTCATTCTGAGAGAATGTGAAATATGCTTAGACTGTGCATTCTGTGTTCACACTGTGTATTATAAGGTCAGGCTGTGCATTATAAGACCAGACTGTGTATTATAAGGTCAAGCTGTGCATTATAAGACCTGACTGTGTATTATAATGTCAGGCTGTGCATTATAAGACCTGAATGTGTATTTTAAGGTCAGGCTGTGCATTATAAGACCAGACTGTGTATTATAAGGCCAGGCTGTGCATTATAAGACCACACTGTGTATCATAAGGTCAGGCTGTGCATTATAAGACCAGACTGTGTATTATAAGGTCAGGCTGTGCATTATAAGACCAGACTGTGTATTATAAGGCCAGGCTGTGCATTATAAGACCACACTGTGTATCATAAGGTCAGGCTGTGCATTATAAGACCAGACTGTGTATTATAAGACCAGACTGTGCATTATAAGACCAGACTGTGTATTATGAGGACAGGCTGTGAATTGTGAGGTCAGACGGTGCATTCTGTGTTCACATTGTGTATTATGAGGTCATACTGTGCATTATGAGGTCATACTGTGTATTATGAGGTCATACTGTGCATTATGAGGCCATACTGTGCATTATGAGGCCATACTGTGTATTATGAGGCCATACTGTGTATTATGAGGTCATACTGTGCATTATGAGGTCATACTGTGCATTATGAGGTCAGACTGTGAATTATGATGTCATGCTTTGTATTATGAGGCCAGGCAATGAATTATGTGTTTATGCTGTTTATTCTGCTTTCATTCCATGTATTTAATATTCTCTACGTATTTTCAGGGAGTGCTGGAAAGACTTGGAGAGAAGTTATCCCTTATTGATGCAATTGAATCAAACTCCGATATCCTGGAACCCAGACAGAATGCTGATGTCCAGTTAGCATCTCCAGAAGACAGGAAAGTCTCTCCATCTGAAAACAGGTTCAGCCAGAATGACAGAAATTCAATTAAGGACTCATTCCTTAAAGGCCTACGGTCACTGCAGAACCGGAAGATGATGAGGGACTCTGGGTGCTTTGGAAGACGGATAGACAGAATCGATTCATTTAGTGGGATGGGCTGTAATGGTAAGCTATTGAGTTTCAGTGACTGTTGGAATTACAGACCCAGGGTATGGGGGTGGTAATGGTAAGCCATTGAGTTTGGTGACCCATGGTATGGGGGTGGTAATGGTAAGCCATTGAGTTTGGTGACCCATGGTATGGGGGTGGTAATGGTAAGCCATTGAGTTTGGTGACCCAGGGTATGGGGGTGGTATTGGTAAGCCATTGAGTTTTGTGTCCCATGGTATGGGGGTGGTAATGGTAAACCATTGAGTTTGGTGACCCAGGGTATGGGGGTGGTAATGGTAAGCCATTGAGTTTGGTGACCCAGGGTATGGAGGTGGTAATGGTAAGCCATTGAGTTTGGTGACCCAGGGTATGGGGGTGGTAATGGTAAGACATTGAGTTTGGTGACCCAGGGTATGGGGGTGGTAATGGTAAGCCATTGAGTTTGGTGACCCAGGGTATGGGGGTGTTAATGGTAAGACATTGAGTTTGGTGACCCAGGGTATGGGGGTGGTAATGGTAATCCATTGAGTTTGGTGACCCAGGGTATGGGGGTGGTAATGGTAAGACATTGAGTTTGGTGACCCAGGGTATGGGGGTGGTAATGGTAAGCCATTGAGTTTGGGGACTCAGGGTATGGGGGTGGTAATGGTAAGCCATTGAGTTTGGTGACCCAGGGTATGGGGGTGGTAATGGTAAGCCATTGAGTTTGGTGACCCAGGGTATGGGGGTGGTAATGGTAAGACATTGAGTTTGGTGACCCAGGGTATGGGGGTGGTATTGGTAAGCCATTGAGTTTGGGGACCCAGGGTATGGGGGTGGTAATGGTTAGCCATTGAGTTTGGTGACCCAGGGTATGGGGGTGGTAATGGTAAGCCATTGAGTTTGGTGACCCAGGGTATGGGGGTGGTAATGGTAAGCCATTGAGTTTGGTGACCCAGGGTATGGAGGTGGTAATGGTAAGCCATTGAGTCTGGTGACCCAGGGTATGGGGGTGGTAATGGTAAGCCATTGAGTTTGGTGACCCAGGGTATGGGGGTGGTAATGGTAAGTCATTGAGTTTGGTGACCCAGGGTATGGGGGTGGTAATGGTAAGCCATTGAGTTTGGTGACCCAGGGTATGGAGGTGGTAATGGTAAGCCATTGAGTTTGGTGACCCAGGGTATGGGGGTGGTAATGGTTAGCCATTGAGTTTGGTGACCCAGGGTTTGGGGGGTGTAATGGTTAATCATTTAGTTTGGTGACCCAGGGTATGGGGGTGGTAATGGTAAGCCATTGAGTTTGGTGACCCAGGGTATGGGGGTGGTAATGGTAAGTCATTGAGTTTGGCATCCCATGATATGGGGGTGGTAATGGTGTCCTATGGTATGGGGGTGGTAATGGTAAACCATTGAGTTTGGGGACCCAGGTTATGGGAGTGGTAATGGTAAGCCATTGAGTTTGGTGACCCAGGGAATGGAGGTGGTAATGGTAAGCCATTGAGTTTGGTGACCCAGGGTATGGGGTGGTAATGGTTAGCCATTGAGTTTGGTGACCCAGGGTATGGGGGTGGTAATGGTAAGTCATTGAGTTTGGTGACCCAGGGTATGGGGGTGGTAATGGTAAGCCATTGAGTTTGGTGACCCAGGGTATGGGGGTGGTAATGGTAAGTCATTGAGTTTGGCATCCCATGATATGGGGGTGGTAATGGTGTCCTATGGTATGGGGGTGGTAATGGTAAACCATTGAGTTTGGGGACCCAGGGTATGGGGGTGGTAATGGTAAGCCATTGAGTTTGGTGACCCAGGGTATGGGGGTGGTAATGGTAAGTCATTGAGTTTGGTGACCCAGGGTATGGGGGTGGTAATGGTAAGCCATTGAGTTTGGTGACCCAGGGTATGGGGGTGGTAATGGTAAGCCATTGAGTTTGGTGACCCAGGGTATGGGGGTGGTAATGGTAAGTCATTGAGTTTGGTGACCCAGGGTATGGGGGTGGTAATGGTAAGCCATTGAGTTTGGTGACCCAGGGTATGGGGGTGGTAATGGTAAGTCATTGAGTTTGGTGACCCAGGGTATGGGGGTGGTAATGGTAAGACATTGAGTTTGGTGACCCAGGGTATGAAGGTGGTAATGGTAAGCCATTGAGTTTGGTGACCCAGGGTATGGAGGTGGTAATGGTAAGACATTGAGTTTGGTGACCCAGGGTATGGGGATGGTAATGGTAAGTCATTGAGTTTGGTGACCCAGGGTATGGGGGTGGTAATGGTAAGCCATTGAGTTTGGTGACCCAGGGTATGGGGGTGGTAATGGTAAGTCATTGAGTTTGGTGACCCAGGGTATGGGGGTGGTAATGGTAAGACATTGAGTTTGGTGACCCAGGGTATGGAGGTGGTAATGGTAAGCCATTAAGTTTGGTGACCCAGGATTTTGGACGTGGTTTTGAATTGTAATGCATAAACTGACAAATCAGAGATTAAAGTTACTTAAATGGTAAATCAAAGCACCATCACCACATGCAGCAACAAAGCCCATGACCATGCACAATGAATGGCTAAAACCAGCTCAGAACGTGTTTTGAGAGACCCAATGCATTTGCATGATGGCAGGTTTTGTGAAAATGCACATACATTGAGTCGTGTTTCCTAAAATAAGACTTGAGCCCACAGAGCTCGGGAATGAGATATTTATATCAATGCATTACAGAACAATTCATACAAAACACATTACATGTAATCTTTTATTTTACATAATAAATAATAGATTTCCTCCTTGGGATTTCTGATATTGTACAGTTGGGCTTTTCCGTAATTAATGAAAAGAGCTATTTGCAAATATAGGGTCATGTTCTGCTCGGCATATTGACCGATCATTTTCTTCTTATTCCCTTCCAGGTTTCAGAAGATATTGACCCCCTCGAACGACAGCAATTGTTTTCTCTGCTTCTTCTAATTTATTAAACTGTTTCATATAAATCTTTCTATTCTATTTATGGCCGCCTGTTCATATTTATTTATTTATAACTATTTATTTGATGTTTTATAAAGGCATTATTATATTCATAATCTCTAGTATTCATAATGCAAAATAAAATGAGATTTGATGATTTAATTTGTCTGATTTGGTCATTAAACAGTACGGCAGAACTTACTGAATTTAAATGAATCATTTTTGTCTGAATCGTCAATCTAATAATTGATATAACATGAAATATTACTTATTTCTCATGAAAGGCAATATGCAATTGGATCCTATCTCTGTGCTCCCAATGCCCCCGGACAACTTTATTATAAAATGCAATTGTTAAGTAAACGTCTGCCACTCGTATACAGTTGTATTTTACAGCAAACCAAGGAAAATGATCTATAAAGTTATTACTCTGCAGAGCCTTGTGCTGCCTCATTACTTACTGCAAAGCCTTGTGTTACCTCATTACTTACTGCAGAGCCTTGTGCTGCCTCATTACTTACTGCAGAGCCTTGTGCTGCCTCATTACTTACTGCAGAGCCTTGTGCTACCTCATTACTTACTGCAAAGCCTTGTGTTACCTCATTACTTACTGCAGAGCCTTGTGCTGCCTCATTACTTACTGCAGAGCCTTGTGCTGCCTCATTACTTACGGCAGAGCCTTGTGTTACCTCATTACTTACTGCAAAGCCTTGTGCTACCTCATTACTTACTGCAGAGCCTTGTGTTACCTCATTACTTACTGCAAAGCCTTGTGCTACCTCATTACCTACTGCACAGCCTTGTGTTACCTCATTACTTACTGCAGAGCCTTGTGTTGCCTCATTACTTACTGCAGAGCATTGTGTTACCTCATTACTTACTGCAGAGCCTTGTGTTACCTCATTACTTACTGCAGAGCCTTGCGCTTCCTCATTACTTACTGCAGAGCCTTGTGCTACCTCATTACTTACTGCACAGCCTTGTGTTACCTCATTACTTAGTGCAGAGTCTTGTGCTGCACATTACTTAGTGCAGAGCCTTGTGTTACCTCATTACTTACTGCAGAGCATTGTGTTACCTCATTACTTACTGCAGAGCCTTGTGTTACCTCATTACTTACTGCAGAGCCTTGTGCTACCTCATTACTTACTGCAGAGGCTTGTGCTACCTCATTACTTACTGCCGAGCCTTGTGCTGCCTCATTACTTACTGCAGAGCCTTGTGCTACCTCATTACTTACTGCAGAGTCTTGTGTTACCTCATTACTTAGTGCAGAGCCTTGTGCTACCTCATTACTTACTGCACAGCCTTGTGTTACCTCATTACTTACTGCACAGCCTTGTGTTACCTCATTACTTACTGCACAGCCTTGTGCTACCTCATTACTTACTGCACAGCCTTGTGCTACCTCATTACTTACTGCACAGCCTTGTGTTACCTCATTACTTACTGCAAAACCTTGTGCTACCTCATTACTTACTGCAAAGCCTTGTGTTACCTCATTACTTACTGCACAGCCTTGTGCTACCTCATTACTTACTGCACAGCCTTGTGTTACCTCATTACTTACTGCAAAGCCTTGTGCTACCTCATTACTTACTGCAAAACCTTGTGCTACCTCATTACTTACTGCAAAGCCTTGTGTTACCTCATTACTTACTGCACAGCCTTGTGCTACCTCATTACTTACTGCAAAACCTTGTGCTACCTCATTACTTACTGCAAAGCCTTGTGTTACCTCATTACTTACTGCACAGCCTTGTGCTACCTCATTACTTACTGCACAGCCTTGTGTTACCTCATTACTTACTGCAAAGCCTTGTGTTACCTCATTACTTACTGCAGAGCCTTGTGTTGCCTCGTTACTTACTGCAGAGCATTGTGTTACCTCATTACTTACGGTAGAGCCTTGTGTTGCCTCATTACTTACTGCAGAGCCTTGCGCTGCCTCATTACTTACTGCAGAGCCTTGTGCTACCTCATTACTTACTGCACAGCCTTGTGTTACCTCATTACTTAGTGCATAGTCTTGTGCTGCCTCATTACTTACTGCAGAGGCTTGTGCTGTGTCATTACTTACTGCAGAGCCTTGTGCTACCTCATTACTTACTGCAGAGCCTTGTGCTGCCTCATTACTTACTGCAGAGCCTTGTGCTACCTCATTACTTACTGCAGAGTCTTGTGTTACCTCATTACTTACTGCACAGCCTTGTGTTACCTCATTACTTAGTGCAGAGCCTTGTGTTGCCTCATTACTTACTGCAGAGGCTTGTGCTGTGTCATTACTTACTGCAGAGCCTTGTGCTACCTCATTACTTACTGCAGAGCCTTGTGCTGCCTCATTACTTACTGCAGAGCCTTGTGCTACCTCATTACTTACTGCAGAGTCTTGTGTTACCTCATTACTTAGTGCAGAGCCTTGTGCGGCCTCATTACTTAGTGCAGAGCCTTGTGCTGCCTCATTACTTACTGCAGAGCCTTGTGTTACCTCATTACTTACTGCAGAGGCTTGGGCTGTCTCATTACTTACTGCAGAGCCTTGTGCTACCTCATTACTTACTGCAGAGCCTTGTGTTACCTCATTACTTACTGCAGAGGCTTGTGCTGCCTCATTACTTACTGCAGAGGCTTGTGCTGCCTCATTACTTACTGCAGAGCCTTGAGCTACCTCATTACTTAGTGCAGAGCCTTGTGTTGCCTCATTACTTACTGCAGAGCCTTGTGCTGCCTCATTACTTACTGCAGAGCCTTGTGTTACCTCATTACTTACTGCAGAGGCTTGTGCTGCCTCATTACTTACTGCAGAGCCTTGTGTTACCTCATTACTTACTGCAGAGCCTTGTGCTACCTCATTACTTACTGCAGAGCCTTGTGCTACCTCATTACTTACTGCAGAGCCTTGTGTTACCTCATTACTTACTGCAGAGGCTTGTGCTGCCTCATTACTTACTGCAGAGCCTTGTGTTACCTCATTACTTACTGCAGAGGCTTGTGCTGCCTCATTACTTACTGCAGAGCCTTGTGTTACCTCATTACTTACTGCAGAGCCTTGTGCTGCCTCATTACTTACTGCAGAGCCTTGTGTTACCTCATTACTTAGTGCAGAGCCTTGTGCTGCCTCATTACTTACTGCACAGCATTGTGCTACCTCATTACTTACTGCACAGCCTTGTGTTACCTCATTACTTAGTGCAGAGCCTTGTGTTGCCTCATTACTTACTGCAGAGGCTTGTGCTACCTCATTACTTACTGCAGAGCCTTGTGCTGCCTCATTACTTACTGCAGAGCCTTGTGCTACCTCATTACTTACTGCAGAGTCTTGTGTTACCTCATTACTTAGTGCAGAGCCTTGTGCGGCCTCATTACTTAGTGCAGAGCCTTGTGCTGCCTCATTACTTACTGCAGAGCCTTGTGCTACCTCATTACTTACTGCAGAGCCTTGTGCTGCCTCATTACTTACTGCAGAGCCTTGTGCTGCCTCATTACTTACTGCAGAGCCTTGTGCTGCCTCATTACTTACTGCAGAGCCTTGTGCTACCTCATTACTTACTGCAGAGCCTTGTGCTGCCTCATTACTTACTGCAGAGCCTTGTGCTACCTCATTACTTACTGCAGAGTCTTGTGTTACCTCATTACTTAGTGCAGAGCCTTGTGTTGCCTCATTACTTACTGCAGAGCCTTGTGCTACCTCATTACTTACTGCAGAGCCTTGTGCTGCCTCATTACTTACTGCAGAGCCTTGTGCTACCTCATTACTTACTGCAGAGTCTTGTGTTACCTCATTACTTAGTGCAGAGCCTTGTGCGGCCTCATTACTTAGTGCAGAGCCTTGTGCTACCTCATTACTTACTGCAGAGCCTTGTGTTACCTCATTACTTACTGCAGAGGCTTGGGCTGTCTCATTACTTACTGCAGAGCCTTGTGTTACCTCATTACTTACTGCAGAGGCTTGTGCTGCCTCATTACTTACTGCAGAGGCTTGTGCTGCCTCATTACTTACTGCAGAGCCTTGAGCTACCTCATTACTTACTGCACAGCCTTGTGTTACCTCATTACTTACTGCAGAGCCTTGTGTTACCTCATTACTTACTGCAGAGGCTTGTGCTGCCTCATTACTTACTGCAGAGGCTTGGGCTGTCTCATTACTTACTGCAGAGCCTTGAGCTACCTCATTACTTAGTGCAGAGCCTTGTGTTGCCTCATTACTTACTGCAGAGCCTTGTGCTGCCTCATTACTTACTGCAGAGCCTTGTGTTACCTCATTACTTACTGCAGAGGCTTGTGTTACCTCATTACTTACTGCAGAGGCTTGTGCTGCCTCATTACTTACTGCAGAGCCTTGTGTTACCTCATTACTTACTGCAGAGGCTTGTGCTGCCTCATTACTTACTGCAGAGCCTTGAGCTACCTCATTACTTAGTGCAGAGCCTTGTGTTGCCTCATTACTTACTGCAGAGGCTTGGGCTGTCTCATTACTTACTGCACAGCCTTGTGTTACCTCATTACTTACTGCAGAGCCTTGTGTTACCTCATTACTTACTGCAGAGGCTTGTGCTGCCTCATTACTTACTGCAGAGGCTTGGGCTGTCTCATTACTTACTGCAGAGCCTTGAGCTACCTCATTACTTAGTGCAGAGCCTTGTGCTGCCTCATTACTTACTGCAGAGCCTTGTGCTGCCTCATTACTTAATGCAGAGCCTTGTGTTACCTCATTACTTAGTGCAGAGCCTTGTGTTGCCTCATTACTTAATGCAGAGCCTTGTGCTGCCTCATTACTTACTGCAGAGCCTTGTGCTGCCTCATTACTTACTGCAGAGTCTTGTGCTACCTCATTACTTACTGCTGACCCTCGTGCTGCTTCCCTCCCCTGCAGAGCCTTGAGTTTCCTCCTTTGCTAAAGCAGGTCTGTTTTCTATGAAAAGTTAATTTTCCGAGTTAGAAGTTTTTTGCTAATTTGCCACACTATATTTCTGTCTGCTTAAAGCAGTGATCCTCAAACCATGAACCAAAACCTCCATTCTCAGTGGGCCCTTATGGCTGGAACAGACACATTGTATCTGCCTGAAATGAATGGGTGATCATAGCAGCCCTGATTTCCTCAGTGGAAGATCTCATGAAAGGTTTGCAGGATTCATTTCGTTTTATTACGTTACAGCTGGAGAATGGATCACTGAAATAATCTAACCGTAGAAAACAGATTGCTACGCTCATATTTACATAGCGAGGACCCGACAGAAAAGGTTAAGAACTGATGGCTTGAATGAAATGAAGCAGTAATTTGCACCTTGATGTGTCAGGATCAGGACAGGGATCCAACACGCAGAGTACAAACAGTAGCCAGATACGTATACCGGACTTTAGAATGGCCGGACTAACGTAAGTAGTACAGTAGAGAATGGTCAAAGACAAGCCGAGGTCGAGGGTAACAGAAGACAGGTAAGCGAGAGACAAGCCGAATCAAGGGAAACAGAGATAAGCAGAGTAAGGTAAACAAGCCGGGTCAAAACCAAAAGGGATAATAGAATACACAAGCACTGAGTGACTAGAACAAGCTAGAACCACGACAGGGCAATGAGCTAATGAAGGAAGCTCTGTTAAATACCCTGTTCAGAGCAGTAACCACGCCTCCGAGGCGTCCTGATTGGTCCTGCAGCAATTGAGTGACAGGTCGTTCCGGAGGAGTGTCCTGATGACAACTTCCTGCCTAGATGCTGTAAAAGGCAGTCACTCCCTCGCGGCCGGCCTTGCATGACCGGATAGACCGTGGAGAAGGGAGCCATCAGGCCGTCTGGATGGAGGAACAGCTAAGTCTCTACCTCTTTCAGAGGTAGAGACCACAGGTACCCTGACAGATGGGGCGTGATGGCTGTAATGGGTGCAGGGATTTGTATCAGGCTGATTACTCATGGTGCATCAATCTGTAATAACGATGTACGCCGTGTGTGAATGAGCTAGTATTATTATTATGTTATTATTAATATAGCGCCAACAAATTCCGCAGCTTTAGAGTGTGTGAACGAAGACGCGTGCATGAATGATCTAGTACAGAAAGCAGTGTTCCTCCATTCACAGTTAGACAGAAGACATGCGGGAAGCAAGGAAACGAGGTCCCCCTCTGCTCCCACTGCGTTGAGCGATGGTTAGTTCTCTTTCACAATGACCGTAAGCTAATTCTACATATGTCTGGGTGCAGGGCCATATTAACATACGGGCTGATGGAGCTGCAGCTCCAGGCCCAGGTCCAGGCCCATGGAATAGGCCCATTTATAAACTACTCTTTGGTTTGCCATCTTACTGGTATTTTAAGGCACAGCCAGTATTTAAGGCTGCCTGGCCATGACGGTATTGCAGTAATACCGGCAATACAAATGCAAATATTTTTCTCAGTATAAACGGAGATTACTCTGCAATACCGGCACTGGCCAGAAGGGGTCACTGTGTGTTGAGAGAGGCACGGATAGGAAGTTACAGCATCTCCCTCCCTGCCTCTCTCTACTCACTAATCCGCGGGGGAGCAGCTACACAGCACAGAGAGGTCAGACAGCAGCTCCCAGTCTGCAGAGACAGCCTACAGCTCAGATATGTGAGGGATGGGGGGAAAGGCAGCAGGGAGACATGGGGACACTGAGACACTCGGGACACTATGAGACATGGGACACAAGGGGACACTGGGAGATGTGGGGACACTGAGACACTTGGGGACACTGGGAAACGTGGGGACATAGACACTAGGGGACACTGTGAGACATGGGGACGCTGAGACACATGGGGACATGGTGTCTCCATGTCTCCCAGTGTCCCCATGTCTCCCAGCCAGTGTCCCTAGTGTCTCAGTGTCCCCATGGCTCCCAGTGTCCCCTAGTCTCCTAGGGTCCCCTAGTCTCTCTGTTTCCCCATGTCTCTCAGTCTCCCCATGTCTCCCAGTGTCCCCATGTCTCCGAGTGTCCCTTAAATGTCTGTGTCCCCATGTCTCCCAGTGTCCACATGTCTCCCAGCCAGTGTCTCAGTGTCCCCATGTCTCCCAGTGTCCCTATGTCTCCCAGCTAGTGTCTCAATGTCCCCATGTCTCCCAGTCTCTGTGTCCCCATGTCTCTCAGTGTCCACATGTCTCCCAGCCAGTGTCTCAGTGTCCCCATGTCTCCCAGTCTCTTTGTCTCCATGTCTCTGTGTCCCCATGTCTCCCAGTGTCCTCAAATGTTGGTGTCCCCATGTCTATGTTCAAAAGTGCCCCCATGTCTTCCAGTGTCCCCAAGGGTCTGTGTCCCCATGCCTCCCAGCCAGTGTCCCTAGTGTCAGTGTCCCCTAGTCTCCAAATGTCTCAGTGTCCCCATGTCTCCCAGTGTCTGTGTCCCCATGTCTCTGTGTCCCAAGTGTCTGTGACCCCATTTCTCCCAGTGTCCCCAAATGTCTTAGTGTCCCCATGTCTCCTTTTTGGGCATGTTCTCCCCTTTTGGCAGTTCTGGTCACGTGATTTGCATCAGTGGTCCACCCTTTTACCCCGCCCATTGACTTCCTGCTTCACTGGACACTGCGGTTAGTGCGTATAGATTTACTTGAAAGATGAAAGCATTAATTACAGGGGGCAAGTCCTGGGGAAAAAAGTGTGGGAACTCACCCAAGATTCCCGCCCCCCCCCCCCCCCCCTAAAAAAAATAAAAAATACAAATACACTCCTATGCATATAGTGCAGTGCAGGGGGTGTATAATGAATGTAGTGTGTTTGTAGTGAAAGCAGAGTATGAATAATAAATGTAGTGTGTGTAGTGAGTGCAGTGTGTATAATGAATGAAGTGTGTTTGTAGTGAGTGCAGAGTGTGTATAATGAATGCAGTGTGTTTGTAGTGAGTGCAGATTGTGTATAATAAATGGAACACTCTGCTATAGTATGCAGAAACCAGGAGCTAACCTATGATACTGGCTGAGTATGGTAAACGGTAGAAGACTGCAAGTATATAAAAGTGTACTATGCCTTTAAGGAATGAGAAATGTGTGCTGTGCCTTTAAAACTCACATAATATGCGTAGCAGGTCTATTGGCAAGAGAGAAAATAAAACAGAAAAAGGATCCAATAAATCGCAGAAAAAAAGGGGAGAAAGAGAGATGAGAAAATAGGAGGAAGAAAGATAAAGAGAAAGATAAAAAATAAAATAGAGTATAAAAATGAAAATAAGTAATGAAAATAAATAAAAAGAAATAGATGAATAGTGGATAACGCAGCCGATGATATGTGCAGTGCAGATAACTCTATCCCTAATGGGATATAGGGTAGTTGATATCTGCTCCAAATATTATACTTTGTATATATCAAAGATCTGGTTCAAATTATAATAGCAATACAGTATGTGGAACTGGATGCTAAGGTGGTTCTTTAAAAAATGTATCACTAGATATAGAAAGCAATGGTACAAACTGGATGTAAATAACATAAACCAGTTTATTGGTAAAATTATAAAAGTATAAAAATATATAATAATATAATGCAGGAACAGTTCATGCAGTGGTTACCAGTCTAATGAGGTTCAGAAAAGTGCAGGAACCCTTGGATTTGGCTGGGATTGATGTGGATTGACTTTGGCCGATGAGCTTCAGAAATCCTGCTGCCGGTGAAGACGGCGGGCTTTTCGGTGTGCGTCCCGATAAGGATCTCACTCCAGGGGACGTGCTCTGTAAACGGCTCCACTCGGCAAATACACAAAAGGTCCTGTGCGAATACTGTTCTCTGCTGGTAAGCGCTCTGCGTGCTGGAACTCAGTCCTGGTGGATTGCTGTGCTTGTCTAACGCGTTTCGTAGGAGGGTGCCCTACTTCTTCAGAGACGGGATGTGGACCATTGCTATCTAGTTGCTTAAATATACATGCTTGTGATTGCTAATAAAAACTTATAATCATACGTTACATTCTCATTATTGTGAGGACTTCAAAGATTCATCGGTCTGCATACAGTACATAAACCTCACATAAATTCCATGTATGTTATGTATAAAAATATAAATTATAACATAATTGTATGGGAATTCGAACCAAATTGGCAATTAAATTAACAATATAATTCTTGATGCTTAATAGTTATACAGGTATACAGGGTGATGTGATTCATAACTTAATATTGTTACAATATATAATTACTCAAAAAATGGTACAGGAGGAATACGATGGTATAATGAATAGAATAAAATATGATGGATTAAATAGACTAGGAATAGATCTGAAGGTATATAGGTGAATGTATGGCTACCTTATAATAAAACAAAATTAATAGAACAATGATAATAAAACAATGTTGAAAAAATGGCAGTACCAGTTTAGGCATAATGGTATATAGAACTACTTGGTATCATATATTGGAGGGACATATACATATGCAATCCTATATACATGATTGACTGAGAGTTGATACAAATTGCTGTACAATAAAATTATACATGTGAAGTATGGAGTATAATATACACAATCTTCTCATCTAAAAGGGAAACACATTGATTAGTAATCAATAAATGAATGTAAAATCCAAGATTGGAAGTGGACTCATAAAAAATAATAAATAATAAATCTAATAAAGCGACAATGTATAAAGTGCCTTTAGTGGAAAAGTGATATGTGCATAGTATAGTGCATATCGGATAAGGAGTGAGTGAAGAGAATGTCCAGGTATGTGGTATCAAATTAAAGGAAAGCATGTAGCTCAAAATCTATGTTCAATCCTTTGGGAGCTAGGGTGTCTAACTCAAAGATCCATTTTGCTTCAGTCTGATCTAATAGTTTGTCAATGCTGCCACCTCTCCAATGCACATTAACTTTTTCTATAGGTAGGAATTCTAGACCTATAGGGTCTCCCCCGTGTTTCTCTTTGAAATGCTTTGAGAGGTTGTGTGTTAAAAGTCCCTTTTTGATATTTCTGATGTGTTCGGCAATGCGTACTTTCAGTGGTCTTTTTGTGCGTCCAATATATTGCTTTGGGCACGGACAGGTGACGAGGTAGATGACTCCTGAAGTGTTACAGTCCATTCTGCTCTTCAAGTCATATTCCTCTTGACTGATCAGTGAAGTGAATCTGGTGGTAACTTCTCTCATAGTGGGATTGTTTCTACATGCCGGACATTTCTTACACTTTGTGAATCCATGGGCAGGGTTTCGACTCCTGTGTATAATAAATGTAGTGTGTTTGTAGTGAGTGCAGAGTGTGTATAATGAATGCAGTGTGTTTGTAGTGAGTGCAGATTGTGTATAATGAATGTAGTGTGTTTGTAGTGAGTGCAGAGTGTGTATAATGAATGTAGACTATTTGTAGTGAATGCAGTGTGTATAATAAATGTAGTGTGTTTGTAGTGAGTGCAGAATGTGTATAATGAATGTAGTGTGTGTAGTGAGTGCAGTGTGTATAATAAATGTAGTGTGTTTGTAGTGAGCGCAGAGTGTGTATAATGAATGCAGTGTGTTTGTAGTGAGTGCAGATTGTGTATAATGAATGTAGTGTGTTTGTAGTGAGTGCAGAGTGTGTATAATGAATGTAGTCTATTTGTAGTGAGTGCAGTGTGTATAATAAATGTAGTGTGTTTGTAGTGAGTGCAGAATGTGTATAATGAATGTAGTGTGTGTAGTGAGTGCAGTGTGTATAATACATGTAGTGTGTTTGTAGTGAGTGCAGAATGTGTATAATGAATGTAGTGTGTGTAGTGAGTGCAGTGTGTATAATGAATGTAGTGTGTTTGTAGTGAGTGCAAAGTGTGTATAGTGAATGTAGTGTGTTTGTAGTGAGTGCAGAGTGTGTATAGTGAATGTAGTTTGTAGTGAGTGCAGAGTGTGTATAATGAATGTAGTGTGTGTAGTGAGTGCAGTGTGTATAATGAATGCAGTGTGTTTGTAGTGAGTGCAAAGTGTGTATAGTGAATGTAGTGTGTTTGTAGTGAGTGCAGAGTGTGTATAGTGAATGTAGTTTGTAGTGAGTGCAGAGTGTGTAAAATGAATGCAGTGTATTTGTAGTGAGTGCAGAGGGTGTATAATGAATGCAGTGTAGGTAGTGTGAGTGTGTTTGTAGTGAGTTCAGAGTGTGTATAGTGAGTGCAGAGTGTGTATAATGAATGCAGAGTGTGTATAGTGAATGTAGTGTGTTTGTAGTGAGTGCAGTGTGTATAATGAATGTAGTGTGTTTGTCGTAAGTGCAGAGTGTGTATAATGAATGTAGTGTGTTTGTCGTAAGTGCAGAGTGTGTATAGTGAATGTAGTGTGTTTGTAATGAGTGCATAGTGTGTATAATGAATGTAGTGTGTTTGTAGTAAGTGCAGATTGTGTAGAATGAATGCAGTGTGTGCTGGATGGTGTGTGTGTGTGTTGGATTATGTATGTGTGTGTTGGATTATGTGTGTGTGTGTGCTGGATTATGTGTGTGTGCTGGATTATGTGTGTGTGTGCTGGATGGTGTGTGTGTGTGTTGGATGATGTGTGTGTGTGTGTTGGATGGCGTGTGTGTTGGATGATGTGTGTGTGTGTGTGGGATGATGTGTGTGTGTGTGTGTTGGATGATGTATGTGTGTGTGTGCTGGATGATGTGCAGAGTGTGTATAGTGAATGTAGTGTGTTTGTAATGAGTGCATAGTGTGTATAATGAATGTAGTGTGTTTGTAGTAAGTGCAGATTGTGTAGAATGTATGCAGTGTGTGCTGGATGGTGTGTGTGTGCTGGATGGTGTGTGTGTGCTGGATGGTGTGTGTGTGTGTTG